>NC_090649.1:236515005-236797505 GCF_040937935.1 Hyperolius riggenbachi
TTATGTATTTAGTCATAAATGCATGCGTGGACACAAATACAAGACATGCATGTCACCAGTAAAGTGTGTTGTTTCTCCAAGTGTGTGCAAGAAACCTGTGCTGAAAATACAGAATTGGTAACAGTGACAAAAGTAATATGAAAAAAATGTGTAACATTCCAAAACGCAAAAGAGTGAGGGTGCCCTGCCCTTGCGAGCTTACACTCTAAAGGAATAGGGTGGAACAAGAGGTGGGGTAGTATACAATATTCATACCTAGAGGCAGTGTCTTTTAGGTTATCTAGTAGAAGTACAACTTGGCCCGAGGTCAAAGGGGAAATGGCCTAAGGCAGAGCTTATGCTTGATGGAAAAAGGACGTTTTGACATCACGTTTAAAGACATCAAAGGTTGGAGATGACAGGAGCTGGATAGGGAGTGAATGTGAGGCATAACCCTAAAATAGATCCAGGAGGCAGAGGATCACGTCGAGGAAGCAATCAGGCTTTCGTCTCTGGTACACTTTAAAACAATATCTTTGCATTGGCTGTTTTTTTCTGAGAGTAGCTTTTACATTTCCTTTAAAGGGAGTCTGAAGTGAAAATACTTATGATATAATAAATTGTATGTGTAGTACAGAAAAGAAATAGAACATCAGTAGCACAAGATATGATCTCATATAGTTTCCAGTACAGGAAGAGTTAAGAAACTTCACGTGTTATCTATGCTAAAGAGCCTCTCTGAGCTCTCCGACTTAATTTATTCAGAGAGTAATGCTATTTTCTGAAGCACTTATACTTCAAAGAAACCGTGAAAGAAAACTTCAGATAAGATTTTACTGCAAAGAAGTTCAAAGGGCGGTTAGCTCTGCTCTGTTTTATCATTTAAAATGCAGAGTGTAATTTGTAAACTGCAAATATTAGAAAATGATGCAATGTTATAAAAAAAAAGCTACATCACTGAAAATAAAAATGAGACACTTTTCTTTGCTACTATTATTGTTCTATTAATTACCTGTACTACACATGCAATTCATTATACCATACTTATTTTTTTGCTTCATTAAACATTTTTTTTAACCACTTAGGTCTATCTGGACTGATATATCCGTCCAGATAGCCCGTCCTACTGCCGCTGACTTCCGTTAGCCCGGAGATCAATTAATGGGAACACAGTTCCCGTTTATTGATCTAAGCCTCCATATGAAAGACTGACACCATCAGCAAGACGGCTCCGTCTTTCATAAATCCCCTTCTGTCCCGACCACGCTTTACTTCCGCATGCTTACTACACGTGCAGAAGTAAGCTCCGAGGGCATCTTGTGGCCAAATAGTAAATTTACACTTGGAAATAAAAATGTCCAGATAATAACATTTTTTTACTGTTAAATATAGCCCCTTGCCTCCCACACTCCCCAATAGCTACACCAAACATTTTTTGTAGAAAAAACAAAAAAAAAACAAAAACATATATATATATATATATATATATATATATATATATATATATATATATATATATATATATATATATTATAAGTATATATATATATATACATATGTATGTGTATATATATATATATATATATATATATATATATATATATATATATATATATATATATAGAAATATATATATATATAAAAACCATAAATGGCTACCTTTGGGACTACACTTTTCTAATATGTATGTAGTAAGGTATATTACTGTTATTTTTTAAATTATGGGCTTAATAAGTGATGGATGCAAAACTGAAAAAATGCACGTTTATTTCCAAATAAAATACCGGCACCATACATTGTGATAGGGACATCATTTAAACTGTGTAATAACCGGGAAAAATGGGCAAATAAAATACAAGGGTTTTAATTATGGTAGCATGTATTAATTTCAAACTATAATGGCCAAAACCTGAGAAATAATGAATTTTTCCATTTCTTTCTTAAAGGAATACTATCGATTCACATATTTTTTTAAATTGACACAGGAATTGTTTGGGAAGTGCTGCTAAGTACTGGTGTATACATTTTAGTAGCAACTTCTTTGTTTACTGTTATCAAAATACTTTTAAACTTTACTGACGCCAAAACTGACGGCTGACTGAGCCATGAGGAGAGGGGAAATTCCCCTCACACTTGATCAGTTAACTCTATGTGTAGCTCTGTGTGTGACAGAGAAGAGAGCTCCCAACAGCTGCAGCTCCTGTGTCCTGTGTTTCTGACTGAAGTGTCTGAAGAGAGCAGAGGAAATGTAACTAATTGTCACAGGCAGGCAGAGGCGCTGAGTGTCGTTTGTTTTGCTAGATGCTGTAACTCCCTTTTCTATTGCCTGAGGAAGCGGGCGCTGACCCGTGAAACGCGTTGCTTTGTTTTATCTGGAGTTCGTTAATAAATAGACTGAATGGACAGTCGTGTTGTGTCTGCTTGGAGGGGGTAAGTCCACCACTGCCTTCTCTAATTACCAAGTTTTGGCTTTTAAGCTCCTTTAAAACCCCTTTTATCCTTTTGGCGCCTCTGTTCTCTCTTATATAATAATTGTCACAGCTTTTCATACTGTTTTTGCTTTCAGAGTTTGATATGTTTGATATTTGCTTTCTGTAGTCTGATATGCAACTCTGGCTGTGCATTGAAGCAGACACCCCTTCTGCAATTGATTTGTCCCAATATAGCTAAATCCTACCTTCAATAAATTACAGCTTTTGCCTCTGATATTTAACATGAAAAGTAGAAAAATGTTTACACAGCTACTTAGACATTATTTGCACACTGTCATTTTACAACACTTAGGTATCGATAGTATTCCTTTAAGCTTCCTGTTAAAATGGATTTAGAATAAAATAATTCTTAGCAAAATGTACCACCCAAATAAAGCCTAAATGGTGGCGGAAAAAAACTAAATATAGATCATTTCAGTGTGATAAGTAGTGATAAAGGTATTGGCGAATGAATGGGAGGTGAAAATTGCTCGGATGCATAAGGGGAAACAACACTGTAGGCTGAAGTGGTTAAATAGATATACTACACTACTGAGTATGCCTATTACATTTACTGCATACAGGAGATGTACATTTTGTTTTAAGAAATCTGCGTTTCATACGTTTTTCTGATATTGTTGAGTTTAGTGTTTGTTTCGGTTTTGGGACTGTTGTCTATTTTTTTCAAAATATGTTGACTATTAAAACTTAGCCATGGTAATTTAGTGAAGAGAAATAACAGTTGCAGCAGTGATATTGATTTTCACAGTTGCTGAATGTGTGCCTGCTTCCTTTCATGTCACGTTTTATAGGGTGCAATATTTATTTCATGCTACCTTCTGCAAATGACCGGCATTTGCATCCCTCTTGCCGAGACCGTTAATTCTAAACTCATCAGGCCTGCTGTGGCGGTGGAATCCAAGATCTAGTTAGCATTGCCCTGAGTAGCTATTGATTAATGTAGTAATCAATGAGGGCAATCCGCTGCAGAGATTTGTTTTGATGACAGCAGCACACTGTATATGGCAGTTCTGGCCTCTGCCATGGGATGCTCGACACTGCAGAGTATTTTGGCTCAGACCTCAAACAGAGCAGCCGCTGTTGATTTTTATTTAAACACATCTGTGGATCCTTTTATTGCTCGGCTGCTTTGCCATCCTGGCACGGCAATAATCAGCTACGCTGTTGTCAGCTTTCAGTTTATACGAGCTCTCTGATGCTTGTGATATGTTCTCTGGGCTCGTCCAGTTTCTTCTACAGACACTGCACTCGGGGACAGGTAACCATTGTAGTACTGCAGATGGGACAGGCTGTGTATATTAATTGCAAGGAAGCATGCTGCAGCCTTACTCAGTTCAGTAGCATGTTAAGCATACACACTTTTCTATTTCTCTATAAGCATTGTTGCATGATCTGATTTCCAGTCTAGTAATATCTCATTTGCTTTGGTTTTGAATTTCTTAGTAAGATCGATTGTAGTTGGGGTTAAGTTTATGAAGCGGGAGGGAAAAGAGCAATAGTATGTCTATTATTTTAAGCTGATGTGAATTGCATGTTGAAAATGATTATTTCATATTATTATTATTGTGTATAGGGCTGACAATCTTCCACAGCGCTTTACTGTAACTGTTATGGTCTGGGATATGCATGCACCTCACTTATTCCAGAGTGATGGTATTCAATACAATACAATTCATGGAAATTGTCTTGGTTATTTTTAGCTGCTGTGTTTGGCAGAAGACAATTGGAGTGTCCTGTGTCCCCTCAGTCATGCTGTGGTTAGTATTTTTTGAGAGTCTATTGTAAAGCGATGAGTGTCCTATTTCTGTGCTGTGTGATTAACTGCAGAAGGAAATGGCTTACCTTGGCCAGTGCTTTACGAGAAGTGTGTTGTTAACAGAGCTATTTACATGGATGTACGAGTTTTCAGTTTCAAGTTATTGTAATTGAGAGTCCTATAGAAAGTCTGGTCTGAGGAATCTCATAACAGAAAGACATGTTAGTGCTTCTCTGCTTAGGAGTGGGGGCTGGCTATATTTATGTTGTCTTGTAATTGCAAGCAGTATAATTCTGTTAGCATTTTAAAGAAGCCAGTATGCAGTTTTAGACATTTGCTAAATTCAAATACCTCAGTTATTGGTTACAATTGCACAGGATAAAACGGAGGATGCTAAAGAGGCCAGGAAACCCTTAATTCATCAAAGAAAACACAGACTGTAACTGTGAAAAATGTCCTTATGATAGGTGAATAACCGGATTAGCATACTGTTTATTTTAGAGCAGTTTCCTCATACCTGTATTTTATAGAAACATTTTCTTGCCTTTTTAAAAAAAAATCTACTCTACCAACTACTCACATTCTTATGGAGGTCACATCTCCATTTTAATAGCCCTTAAAGTGAACAGCACTGCCCCCAACTAAAGCGCAAACATTTCCTCCAAATGTAAGGGTTCCCTCATAGTATGGCTCCCTCTGGGAGAACAACTTTCCTGAGAATTCTGTATGTGTTTCATCCATATACTGATGCAATATATTCATGCATCTCTCATAACTGCCTGGTTTCAGGATGATTTTAATTTTATTTAGATAGCCTTTGATAATAATTGTGGTCAGCTATGCCCCTTATTTTAAGTGCATTTAACCGGACCCTATCCCATTCTATCATGCTTTTTTGGTGATTAGTGACCAAAGCTGAACCGTCTGTTCCTGATAAGGCCGTGTATGAAAGGTAATAGAGGGTATACAGTGGATAAAATTCAGATGAATATTAGGGACAGGGGCCCATATGCAATTACCTTTTTCACCTAAGTTTTCTCCTAAGTGATATTTTCGCAACTTGTCACAAAATGTCTTTTAAAGAGGAGCTGTTAGGTATAGGGTCTCAGAGAAAATAAACACATATATCAGTAGCTAAAGATTGGCTGTACTTACATTACATATGCATTTCACTGTCCACGTTTGGATTTCACAGAATTTGTATATAGTATATGCAGAGAATGATGCTCCTGACAGCTCATGGCAGGCTCCATGTTTGTGAAGCCAAATGTGTCTTCATGTCCTGCCTGCTTCTGATCACAGAACAGCTCATACTGAATAACACTAGTTTGCAGTGAATATTAATGAGCCATGTGGCTAGGAACAATAGCGGACTCCTGCAGTGTACGCTGCCCCGAGATTTATCTGTGCTGTGGCTGGACTGAGTTTTAGAAGCTGCTGAAACTTGATCCCGTCTTCTCCTTAGCAGCCGAGGGGAGGGCCCCAGAATGCTTTGCAGTATGTTATGCGGCTTGCGTCCTGCTTAGGTCTAAGCTTTGGTGATAAGCATACATCAAAGGTAAGAGAGATCTTTATCTTCAGTAATGTCTTTTTGGCTTCCTTCTAAACTGCTTAACACAGGAGACTAGAGGTTTAAATTAGCTTCTGCAGCCTGACAGTTACTCTTTAAGCCACTAACAAGCAAGAAAATACTCAAAATACATTTGATAGTACTTTTTCACCAACTTTTGGGTACTTTTTCAATTGTAAAATGCTGAAAATTTAGTTTAAAGAGAAGATGAAAATTATCTCCTAGGAGATAACTCAGGTGAAAAAGTGAATTGCGTATGGGCCAGGGAGAGAACAAAAAGCACCCAAGTCTGCTGCATTAAGAAACTGTACTAAGACCCCTGAAGAAGAGGGCAGATCCCCGAAATGTGTCTTCCTTCCCATCTGGTATCAATTAAAATAAAATCAATTTTATACCTTCAGTCTGAGGTAACAAATGTGTTATCATCCAATTAATTGCATACAACCTTTGGGGCACCTCCTCCCAATTTGTCTGTGTGCTTGAAAGCTGGTATCATACTAGAGCCAAATTTAGGCTGTTTTTTTTATCTTTTTTACCACTGAAACCAATTGATAAATAGGCATGTTGACTGATCTTATGTTATTTATGGCATCTTTTCAGACATGTATGTGATTGACTCAGTTTAACCCTCTCTCCCCATTTGTATCATATGTGTATTTGTGCCATCAGATCTGTCATTTTAGAATTATCCACATAGCCAGTATTTTTCCTTGTGTAGATCTGCTTGCAAATTTAAGGGTTTTATGGTACCACTAAATATGCTACTTTTGTAGAACGACCAATTTCCACTGTTTCATATGTGTGCAGTAAGATGAATTCCCACTGTATAAATAAACTTTCCTCCTTCAGCGGTCATTATCGAGCAATGTCTGTGGGCTTTTCTGCATAGATGCTTAGGCCTATATTTCACAGATGACAGTATCTAGTCTTTGAATAACTGAATGGACTTCTTCTGGAAGCTGCAGTGTAAGTATGACATCTCCATACAGGCTTAGTACAGCCTAAGGGGGAAGCAGGTGGATTCAGCACAAGTAGCTGATAACATGAAGAGCGAGCCAACCAATTTTACTGAATACTGGTGCAAAGTTTGGTTTCTAGGTGCAATGTTTTAGCAAGTGCCTGCCACCAAAACACCAACAGAAACATTCCATAGCATCCTGGAAACTTTCAGTGCTATCATTGGTTGCTGGATGTTATCAACTCCAGGAGGCTGGATTGGATGTTTGGTGCTGAAGCTGAAACAGATTGTAGAATGTGAGTATGAATTACAGTTATATGTAGAGATTCAAGTTAAGATAAGAACGACTGAAAAAGGTTAGAAGTTTAGGTTGAGGTATCAAAAAGAGCTCAATGTGAGGGTCTGGGGGTTAAGGCTCATACACACATCAGACTATAGTCTTTGGAAAATGAAAGATCACAGACCAAGCTTACCACCCTTCATGTAGTATGAGAGCCATACCTTCACAGTCTTTTCTATGGAGCTGAACTCACCATCAGAAAAAAATCTTTGCAAGATGCTGCACACACAGATGCTGTACAGACACAAAAGATCAGTATCTGCAAAAGATCTGTTCCTGCCAAAGATCCGGGGTGGGCGGGTTCAGGTCCCGTAGCCGGAACTCCGTGTGTGACTGCAGCCAAACAGCGTGGCACTGGGGAGTCTGTTACCGCACGTACAGCAGGATTGTCAGAAGCTCCCCCGCCTATGCATACCGGCAGGGCGGGTAGAGCTGGGGACAAGGCTTGACGACAAGAAAAGGTCGCAACCGAAGATCCAACTGCAAACCTGGGAGGAGTGGGCCACTCAATCTGGCCAATCTGGTGACAGCAGAAGTGGTGAGATCGCTCCAGACTTACACTCCACACGCAAGCGGCAGACCACATGGGATAACGCTTACCATACTGCCCATATGTAGCATAATACCCTCTCTCCCCCTCTCTGAAGACCACAGTACAAATGGTACCGGTACCAGTAGGGAGATATGAATGGGGTGGCATGTATGGACAGTGTGAGTGTGTTTAAAGTTCCAATACGGCTATTTTAATTGTTTTATTGGTTTGGTCTGTGTATGGCACAACTTTTTCATTAAAGCCAATTTTTCTACTTTTTCACAAAACCTATGAGCAACTGGCCTATTTGTTATTGTATTGCAGAGATTCAAGTTAAGATAAGAAAGACTGAAAAAGGTTAGAAGTTTAGGTTGAGGTATCAAAAAGAGCTCAATGTGATGGTCTGGGGGTTAAGGCTCATACACACATCAGACTATAGTCTTTGGAAAATGAAAGATCACAGACCAAGCTTACCACCCTTCATGTAGTATGAGAGCCATACCTTCACAGTCTTTTCTATGGAGCTGAGCTCCCCATCAGAAAAAAATCTTTGCAAGATGCTGCACACACAGATGCTGTACAGACACAAAAGATCAGTATCTGCAAAAGATCTGTTCCTGCCAAAGATCCGTTCCTGCCAAAGATCCGTTCCTGCAAATTGCATTCATAGTCTATGAGATCTGCAGCTCATAATACACACCTTGTTTAACAGACATTCATCTGCAGATCAGACAATCATCTGCAGATCTGAAAATACATCCTGGTGGATCTGATCTGCAGATGAATGTCAGTTAAACAAGGTGTGTATGATGATCTGCAGATATCATAGACTATGAATGTATTTTGCAGGAACGGATCTTTTGCAGGAACAGATCTTTTGCAGATACTGATCTTTTGAATGTCTACAGCATCTTTGTGTGCAGCATCTTGCAAAGATTTCTGTCTGATGGGGAGTTCAGAATCAGAATCAATCAGAATCGATTTTATTTCGCCAAGTAAGTTTGCACCTACAAGGAATTTGTCTTGGCAGTTGCTTAACAAACTCAAACAAAACAATACAAGGACAGACAGTGTGTATATTATATAAGTCAAGGACATTTATGCAAGTATAGTGGCAGTAAGCAATGCGAGAATTGTTCATTTACAGTTCTGTGCGGATTACTATCAAGTCCTAGCAGCTCTAACGTGGTTCAGCATTAAGTATGGCTACCACTTGAGGAAAAAAGCTGTTCCTGTGTCTGGAGGTTTTGGTAGTGATTGACCGGAATCTTACTCCTGAAGGCATGCGCTGGAAGATGGAGTGAGCTGGGTGAGAGGGGTCAGAGGCAATCTTGGTTGCTCTCTTTCTGCACCTGCTAGCTTAAAGATCCTGCAGGGAAGGTAAGCTACAGCCAATTATCCCTTACGCTGTTCGGATGATGCGCTGCAGCCTCCCCTTTTCTAATGCTGAGCAGGAGCTGAACCATACAGTCATAGATGATGATATGGTGGATTCAATAATTGCAGTGTAGAACTGCACCATTATATTTTGAGGTAGGCCAAACTTTTTCAGCTGCCGTAGATGGTACATCCTTTGTTGCGCTTTCTTGACAATAGTGGCCGTATTGTTATCCCATTTTAGGTTGTGTGAGAGAAGCTCAATAGAATAGACTGTGTAGGTATGGCTCTCATACTACATGGAAGGGGGTAAAATTGGTCTGTGATCTTTAATTTTCCAAAGACTATGGTCTGATGTGTGTATGAGCCCTTAGGGTTAGGCATCAAAAAAGATATTAATAACGTACAGAACAAGGTTGTGTTATCTGTAACTTAATAAGGTTCCCCTGGAGGGTACTCACCTCGGGTTGGGGAAGCCTCCGGATCCTATTGAGGCTTCCCCTGTCCTCCTGCGTCCCACAGCAGCAGCGATAAAGCTCCCTGAATGGCAGGAATGTAAATATTTACCTCCCTGGCTCCAGCACAGGCGCAGTATCGGCTCGGAGATTGGCGGAAAGCTATCTATGTCGGTCCACTCTACTGCGCAGGCGTAAGTCTCCTGCATCTGCGCAGTAGAGCGGACCTGACAGAGATCGGCTATTTCCGCCTATTTCCAAGTAGAGAGCCACAACAGTGCCCCCGCTGGAGCCAGAAAAGGTAAATATTGCACATCTTGACAAATTGTCGGCTGTGCACTCCGTGGGCTTCAGCGAGATCACCGTGGGACACAGGAGGATGGGGGAAGCCTTGATAGGATCCAGAGGCTTCCCCCTACAGAGGTGAGTACCCCCCAGGGGATCTTTTTTTTCGTTACGGAGTCTCTTTAAGGCATCAGAAAGGGGTTGACGTTGCATGGGACAGTTGAGGTTAAGCATCAGGAAAGTGTTAACATAAGGGTGTAAGCTACCAGTAGGTTTTGGCATCAGGAAGCAGTTCATTTTGGGGGGAGGTAAGGGCTAGGTTTGGGAATAAGCTTTTTTGATTAGGGTATTTGTTAGGGTTAGATGATGACCAGGAAAGATGCGCCAGTGACACTACAGAAAACAGCATGGTGTACTTGAGTATCAGTAATTACATTACTAATACTCTGAATATTGAATGTTGGTGCTGAGCTCAAAGGCATGGGAACCAAACCTAGCCATCTAGGAACCATTAAAGAGAAACCGTAACCAAGAAATTATGTAAAGGCAATAACGTTAGTATATATGGATAAGGTGCAGATAGAAGAAGTTATATACTCACAAGTCTGGGTTGCGTTAAAGGCAACCACTTGTGTTAGCAGGTGGAGAAGTACCGTCTCCACTCGGCCTTGTGCTTCCTGGCTGGTCGTTGCTCCTGGTAAAAATTGATTTTAGGTCGGACGGCTCGACTCAAATCACCCTCAATATATAGTATATATGAGGGAATATGATTACTTAAGGGTTGGGTAGGAGGCGCCCGGTCTAGGAAATATCACAATATGGGGTACGTATAACACTGTAGTGGTTGGTTAGTCCAATCACTAAAACATATGAAATAAAAAAAATAATAAAATTGTCCTACCTCACAGGTGTTTGGCAGGACATAAAGGCTCATAGGAGTCACGATAAAATATTCCTGATTTTTTATTTTTACAAATGGTGCACTTCGACAACGCGTTTCTCGGCCAAAAGCCGCTTCTTCAGGTCAATAAAAGTGCCTTTAAAAACAAATGGCGATTCTCAGATGACATTATCACAGCATATATATAAAAGTATTATAATACACCTTCAGTGAAACAACAGATCTATCCAGACTGTAATAACAATAATAAAACAGTTACCCTAGGTATTACATATGATATATCCATCAATAAAAAAGATAGATACATAGCATCCTTAAAAAAAATAAATAAATAAATAATAAAAAAAAAAAAAAAAAAAAAATCTTACAACACTGTAAGCCCCCTAGTATCTATATATTTCTTTTTTTATAACCGATTGAGATGATACCAATACGCTTTTGTATCACAGAGTATGTGTATATGCAAGTGTGTGTGCAAACACACACATATATATCTTAGCTGATTACTATATTATAAAAGGTGGAAGGGAGCTCTGGTATAGTACATAATATTTAGAAAGATATGTCATATGTGTGTGGGGGAAGGGGGGGTGTTCTTTTGGGGGGGGGACCTAACTCCTGTAGGTGTGTCCTTAGGGGGGCTCCCAAAGTTTGGGCAGGTAGATATATGACCAGTGTAGGGCTCTGGTCCAATAGTTATATACGTGTGGCGGGGCAAGATTGCAAGGCCCGCTGCATCCACCTTAGATGTAGTTAGGGGGAGGAGGAAAAAGTATGTTAATGGAGAGCCGGATGTATATGTATTTTTTTAAATCTCCGTATGGAGATGCATATAGGACTAGTAAGTGTTAAGTGTGCAGCACCAAAGGATAAGGACAATGGAGGTCATACCTGTTAGTTGCATAGATAACGTATCCGGGCGCCAAGGAAGCGCCATGGTCCGGACGGTGGGTTAATAAAGTTTTCCTTCTCTCAGTGGAGGCGTGAGCACGCGCGGTGACGTCACTACGCCCCGTGCGTGCTGTTACTACGGTGGCCTGTGAGTCCTGGGATGCTGCGATGGTACAGCAGACATCTTGGTGGAGGCTCCCTCTGGGCTGACTGCAGCGGCCATGTTGGATGTGGCAGCCAGCCGAGGTGTATTAGCCTCAGGAAAGGATATGTAACAGTTTGGTGGAAAAATGTGTAAATTAATAATAAAAGATATATAATAAATGTATATAAAGAATTTTTTACTTAATTAAAATGAAAGATAATAATAAAAAAATATAAAAGGAAGCACCTTTAGAATAAATGAAGTAGTCCTGTTGTTGTGGGTATATACCACGTAAGAGAGCTTATCCTATTGTCTGTTAAGGGGCTGCAGCTGCCCTTTACTGGTAAACCAGGATATGAAAGAATGGATTCTTACTGAACACGAAGACCTAGTTGGGGTGTATATCGCCCCATATAAGAGGGGACCTGGAGTGTAGAAATAACTCTGTGGGCCACCCTTTGTGTCCCTGAGAAGTTTGTCTGTACTAGATCGAAGCCCAATGTAATTAATTTGTATGTTGTTTGATATTGACATTTTAAAACATATGCTGGTACATACAGATTGTATACAACACTACACAATATAGAATAAACCATACAAATAAGGGTACATAGTCACGAGATAGCCTTGAAGTCTATGCATGGAAATTTCTAGAGTCTAGTTAAACAACTAAATGGAGATTGAAACTGCTGATGGTCTCAATAGAGGGAGGTTAGTAGGTCTGGAGATCGGTGTAATTGTGTATATTGGGGGGAGGGGGGGGGGAAGAAAAGAAAGGGAAAGGTAAGGGACTACGGTGGCGCGGGGATGGCATGTGTGTAAGGTATATGGTGTCTGTAAGTGATCATTGGCATGGTCCCTATATGATTTTGATAACTGACCCAACTTAGAGATACATTCTGGGTTGTAGATAGGGGTCTATGCTATGAGTACTCAATCTTATAGTTTTTTTATCACAGATTATGTTCCAGACATATGTTGAGGCCTTCTGGTTGCAGTGTGCTAAGCTGGAATATCCAATACATCTCTCTTGCCTTTAGTACACCGTGTCTGTTCGGGGTATTTTTCCCTATTTGTTCAATTGGGCAGACTGTAGTTCCGTCTATGGATTGATTATGGGTAAACGTGTAGTGTCGTGAAAGACCGTGCTTTAGAAAACCTTTTTGGATATTCCTTTTATGTTGTCCCCATCGCGACCTGAGGGTTTGGGTTGTGCGGCCTACATATTGGAGTCCACAGGGGCATGTAATCAAGTATATGATAAAGTCACTTGAGCAGTCGACTGCACTCTGGATCGTAAATATAGTGTTGGTTACAGATGATGTAAAGTTTTTCTGATCTGTTTGGAGTAGCGGACAACATAGGCACCGTGATTTCTTGCACGGTTTGCTTCCCTTTTCAGTGTCTGTTCCGGCTTGCACTATGGTGTCGTCCTGTTTTATTCTACTCGGGGCTAGTAAATTTTTCAGAGTTCTGGCACGGCGAAACACTTGTTTTGGTTTACTGTTAAGATTTGTTCTCAGGAATGGATCGTTCATCAGTAGGGGCCAATGTTTGTTCAGGATCTTTCTTATTGATCCATGATTGTTAGAGTATCGTGTAATGAAGCTTGGTTCCACTTCGCTGTTCTCCATTTTCTGTTTCTGTGGTCTTCGTGGTCCCCTCAGTATTTTTTCTCTATTTGCTGTCCTCGCTTTTCTTTTTGCTTCATTGACAAGTTTTTTTGGAAAATGTTTCTCTTTGAATTTTTCAGTTAGGGTTTGTGCTTGGTCGTTAAACGTTGCAATATCTGTACAATTCTTTCTAATCCTCAGGAACTGTCCATATGGAATGTTTGTCTTCCATGGCTTATGGTGGCAGCTGTGAAAGTCAATATATGAGTTAGAGTCCACTGTTTTGAAATGGTTTCTGGATTTGATCTTTCTCCATTTAGTTGTTTAACTAGACTCTAGAAATTTCCATGCATAGACTTCAAGGCTATCTCGTGACTATGTACCCTTATTTGTATGGTTTATTCTATATTGTGTAGTGTTGTATACAATCTGTATGTACCAGCATATGTTTTAAAATGTCAATATCAAACAACATACAAATTAATTACATTGGGCTTCGATCTAGTACAGACAAACTTCTCAGGGACACAAAGGGTGGCCCACAGAGTTATTTCTACACTCCAGGTCCCCTCTTATATGGGGCGATATACACCCCAACTAGGTCTTCGTGTTCAGTAAGAATCCATTCTTTCATATCCTGGTTTACCAGTAAAGGGCAGCTGCAGCCCTTAACAGACAATAGGATAAGCTCTCTTACGTGGTATATACCCACAACAACAGGACTACTTCATTTATTCTAAAGGTGCTTCCTTTTATATTTTTTTATTATTATCTTTCATTTTAATTAAGTAAAAAATTCTTTATATACATTTATTATATATCTTTTATTATTAATTTACACATTTTTCCACCAAACTGTTACATATCCTTTCCTGAGGCTAATACACCTCGGCTGGCTGCCACATCCAACATGGCCGCTGCAGTCAGCCCAGAGGGAGCCTCCACCAAGATGTCTGCTGTACCATCGCAGCATCCCAGGACTCACAGGCCACCGTAGTAACAGCACGCACGGGGCGTAGTGACGTCACCGCGCGTGCTCACGCCTCCACTGAGAGAAGGAAAACTTTATTAACCCACCGTCCGGACCATGGCGCTTCCTTGGCGCCCGGATACGTTATCTATGCAACTAACAGGTATGACCTCCATTGTCCTTATCCTTTGGTGCTGCACACTTAACACTTACTAGTCCTATATGCATCTCCATACGGAGATTTAAAAAAATACATATACATCCGGCTCTCCATTAACATACTTTTTCCTCCTCCCCCTAACTACATCTAAGGTGGATGCAGCGGGCCTTGCAATCTTGCCCCGCCACACGTATATAACTATTGGACCAGAGCCCTACACTGGTCATATATCTACCTGCCCAAACTTTGGGAGCCCCCCTAAGGACACACCTACAGGAGTTAGGTCCCCCCCCCAAAAGAACACCCCCCCTTCCCCCACACACATATGACATATCTTTCTAAATATTATGTACTATACCAGAGCTCCCTTCCACCTTTTATAATATAGTAATCAGCTAAGATATATATGTGTGTGTTTGCACACACACTTGCATATACACATACTCTGTGATACAAAAGCGTATTGGTATCATCTCAATCGGTTATAAAAAAAGAAATATATAGATACTAGGGGGCTTACAGTGTTGTAAGATTTTTTTTTTTTTTTTTTTTTTTTTTTTTTTATTTATTTATTTATTTTTTTTAAGGATGCTATGTATCTATCTTTTTTATTGATGGATATATCATATGTAATACCTAGGGTAACTGTTTTATTATTGTTATTACAGTCTGGATAGATCTGTTGTTTCACTGAAGGTGTATTATAATACTTTTATATATATGCTGTGATAATGTCATCTGAGAATCGCCATTTGTTTTTAAAGGCACTTTTATTGACCTGAAGAAGCGGCTTTTGGCCGAGAAACGCGTTGTCGAAGTGCACCATTTGTAAAAATAAAAAATCAGGAATATTTTATCGTGACTCCTATGAGCCTTTATGTCCTGCCAAACACCTGTGAGGTAGGACAATTTTATAATTTTTTTTATTTCATATGTTTTAGTGATTGGACTAACCAACCACTACAGTGTTATACGTACCCCATATTGTGATATTTCCCAGACCGGGCGCCTCCTACCCAACCCTTAAGTAACCAAGAAATGAGCTTCATCCCAATCAGTAGCTGACACCCCCTTTCCCATGAGAAATATATTCCTTTTCTCAAACGGATCATCCGGCGGCTCTGTATGACTGATTTTTGTGGTGAACCCCTCACACAGTGTGATGTCAGTGCCTCACAGCTCTGAGGTCCTAACATCACACTGTGGGAGCATTGTTGCATTGTGGGAAATAACAGCTGTTTCCAACTGCTAAAAATGCATGCAGCATTTCTTTCCAGTGACATCACCAGCCAGCAGTAAAAATGTCACCATGTGATAAATGTCTGAATGTAAATCGGAGAAAAAAATATTTTACAATGATCAAACACTGATTAAATCATTTATACATAATTATTGTAAAAATTAAGCACTTTTTATTGCATGATTTTCACTGGAGTTCCTCTTTAACCGCAATAGTGAAGTCAAAAAAAATTATCTTCAGCTTTAACAACTCATGAGTGTAAATCTTGTGGTTCTTTTGCTCTTCACGGTATGTATTTGTATTAAAATCATACTCATAGTTGGTTACTGTGATGCATTTATAAATGTGTTATTATATCTGTCATTCTGTATACCACTGCAGTACAATTCTTGCCATTGTCTATTCTTTTATTGACTTTTTTTTAATAACAATCCTCTTATTTATTTTTCTTTTTATCCTTTTATGGTACGTCAGTGGGATTTGCAGCTTTTATTTTGGTTGATATTGTTCTCAAACATTGACATAGTTCTTTCTGATTTGTAATGGATTTTTCACCTTTTTTGCTTTATAGTTTTTAACTTATTTTTTTTTCCCTTGACTTAGGTAGTAAATTTAGCCTGGCAAGGCCTCTAGCTACTGATTGATTAACAACTTGGCCAATTGATCAACAGCTGTTATCTTTAATTGGCTCAACTTTTCCCTTTTTGAGTGAAGGGAAGTTTTTATATTCTTGCTAATCACTATAATGTAATGTAAGATTTAGCTTTTTTCAATAAAAGAAGGAAAAGGAAAAGTTGTTTGCCCTATTTTTAAAGGCGAAAAGGCAGAAAAGTAGAATGAAAAATACAAATGATGAATATTTACTTTGGAGTAGAACGTGGTATAGTAGAGTGCTTTAACAATAAATGAACAACATATCATACGTATGTAAAATTATGTTTGAGTGGTTTTGCATGAAACCTATAATAGTGCTAATTTACAACTTCTCTCCAGAGCTGGAGAACATTGTAGATGTGATCCATAATACCCATCCAGAATTTATAAAATGATATGACACTTGTACAGCACTTTTCTCTTGTCATATGTAACACTTTTGAAAACTGTAGCCAGTAAGGGCATGCTCAGTAGATCACCAATTGCCAATTGATTTTTTTACTGCATAGGTACTGGCTCCATTCAAACCCTGGTATCCTATCTCAAAGGTGGTGCCTGTAACCAGTACAATTCCCAGACACACCAGTCCAGAAACTAGTACGCCCATTGTGGGTCCTTGCAAACAGGACCCTGCTGCATAAACAAGTCTTAAACAATAGTGCACATAAAATGCTAAGTGCAAATATATAGTAATTGGAAATATATAATTGCCAATTTCTCCAAATCCCAACCAGGTTTTAACTGGTTTTATATAAATTGGATTTCATTTTGTGGATCAGAGATCTGACCCTTTGTATTTGAGTAATGTGGTGATGGTTACCGATCAGTATATTGTGCACTGGGTGGCTGCAAGTCTCTGCAACATAGTGGTGAGGAATATCTGCTAGTCGGAAATATAACCATGTATGCAATACATCCATGGGTGAGGAACAGGCTTTTGTAACATACCCATAGTCGCTGCACACTCTGGGACAAGTAGCAGATTCATACAATCCACTGCTGTATACTTAATACAAAATCTCTGCATTTTTCAGTGTAAGAATGTAATAGACATGCCCAGACACCAATGAGACTGTGGGGAAGTGTAAACACAGAATGATCTGCCTTGTATCTATGTTGCTCCACAGCCTCATCGGGATCTGGACATGCATTTTACACTCTTGAACTGAAGAAGGCATGTTTGTACATGACTTTATTGAAATGGAGATTCGGTATTAATTACCCAGCAGTGACAAGTACCTATTGTGGCAAATGTCTTGGGGTAAAAAAAAAGAGCAAAGATGTTGCTTTGAGTAAATGCATGTTACTGCAATTAAAGCATAGGGTTTCCAAAATCTATAATTCTACGGTGAGCGAATACTCTCATTGTGTCATGTTATTTAAGGTGGTCACTAGTGATCTTTTTCATCCAATTTTACCAAATCTATATAGTATAAGTTAAATTGAGTGAACATATTAAATGGATCGTTTCAGCAGCTCCCTTATATTACATAGAAATGATACGATTGGAGAGAATGATTGGATTATTAGTGGCCACCATTAGTCAACTAAAATTTGATGGAGAATCTCAAATCAATAATTATAGCTTAATACAGGAGGGGGCTTAGAACATGGTTAATTAGAACATATGTGGAGGGACTAGGTTTAGAATGTAATGCTAGGTACACACCATACAATTTTCTGGCACATTTACCTGCCAGATTGATTATTTCCAACATGTCGGATCTGAATTTCCAATTTTCGGATTCTTTTTTTAATCATTTTTTCGATTGTCTTTTGATCGATTTTCATGGAACGAAACTGAAAAAAAAAAGAATAAAAAGATTAAAAAAACTATTGTAAAATCGCTCGAAATTCAGATTGGACATGTTGGAAATACACAAAAAACAAAAAAACACAGAACATTTATATTGCGCTTTTATCCTGGCGGACTCAAAGCGCCAGAGCTGCAGCCACTAGGACGCGCTCTATAGGCAGTAGCAGTGTTAGGGAGCCTTGCTCAAGGTCTCCTACTAAATAGGTGCTGGCTTACTGAACAGGCAGAGCTGAGATTCGAACCCAGGTCTCCTGTGTCAGAGGCAGAGCCCTTAACCATTCCACTATCCAGCCACTGGAAATAATCGATCTGGCAGGTAAATCTGCCAGAAAATTGTGTGGTGTGTACCTAGCATAAGACTAGGACTTTGTGTGAGTTGGAGATAAAGGGAGGAAAGAAAATATCAGAGGACTTGCCAGGTAGACTGAAAGGAGTAAAGAGGCTACTGAGCAGAGTGCTGACATCGCAGGTTGCATGAGAAACAGGTTAAGGTTTTCTGTTGATTGTGCCTTGATCTACCGCCAGTAGGCTGTCCTGTTCATCTGTAGCCTGCCAAAATTACAATTATGTAATGGTGTGGAATGGTTGGATCCATACTTCATCAAAGGTACTTCATCAAAGGAACCGTAGGTTTGTTTGCTGCTTGGCGGCTATTAAAGATTTAAGTCAGAAGTTTCCACTTACTCATGAAATGTTTGCTTCTACATACCACTTGCAAAGCTAAGTATCTTATAAAAATGTACTGTACTGTAAACTGCAAATAAAACAAGATGTATAATATATAATAAATAAGTCACAGTGTTCATAATGATATTTTCTAATTCAGAATACATCATTAATTTTTTACATTATAATGTCTTATATTGTTACAGGTGACTTAGACTACTATTGGTTGGATCCTGCCACATGGCACACTAGAGACACATCCCCTCTTGGCTCGGTAAGCAACAGAAGGTGTTATTTCCCAGAAGGTTTGCTAAGTAATGCACACATTCAACACATTTCATTAATCCACCTTGCTGTTTTCTGCAATGTCAACTAAATGCATGATACAACACTTTTCAGATCTAGTGAGACTTTGTTGATTTCAAACCTCTCGAGTTGCTAATGAACATTTAGTGGTTGCCTCGGTAAACTCTCCATTTTTTAAACTCACTATGAGATATGTAGATTTCCATTGGAAATCATCTTCCTGGTTACTGGGCTGCCTTACCACAACAGTTTCACTGCCTGAAGTATTGCCTCCAGTGATGATCACTGCTTAGCTCTAAACAGGATTTTGATTGGTTAGCAGTGGGGAAGAACAGAGAGAAGTTCACCAGTTTGCAGTTGCTGTCTGCCCATACAGAAAGGGTCCTCATTAAATTCTGTTGAAATAAAAGAGGTGGTTCTCATAGTATTTTGTCACTCAGGAAGTAGTGTGTTTATTACTGACAAATCAAACTACAGAATATCACTTCTTGTTAGGCAGTGCCCATGAAATAAACCTGAGCAATTATCTAAACTGAGCAATCTTAATTGAGAATTAGGTGCAAATTTACTGTTGGTAAAGATGTCAGGAGAACATACATTATGTAGAGTGTATGCAGCTTGGAACTGGGATGGTCACTAGTCAGATACCTTGTCTGCTGGTTTTGATTGACCCAGCTCTAGGCTTATAAAGAGCCAACATATTCTCTGGTGTTATATCTGTATCCACCAGTAACTTTTCAGCCTCCTTGTTGGTCTTATTATGGTTTGAGTGGCTTCACTGACCAATATACTGTTGATGCTCAGAAGCTGATCTTTTGCCTTATTGCATCTACTTAAATCTCTAAAGCTTTTGAAAATATAGATATGCATTTTTCACTGAAGATATTCTCTGATTTTGTAGCTTGTCATCGCATAGTGGTGCTTGGAATGTTTGTAAAATGTTCTATATTTTATCTGAATAGGACCTAAAACATCTGAATTCCTTAAAGTGTACCTGAGAGGAAGGGGGGGGGGGCGGGGTAAAGAATTGATACTTACCTGGGGCTTCCTCCAGCCCCATGGACACCATTGCCTCCCTCACCATCTTCTCCGGCTGCTCCGTTCATCTGTAATGTCTCCCGGTATTAGGACTCCAGTGGCTCCAGTCGGGGTCCATTGCGCATGCGCGGCCTGGCAACTGGGTAGTGAAATCAGAGCCTGATGATTTCAATTAATGGGATGGCAATCAGGTGCAATTAAGAAACTGTTTTTATTTAGGGAAACGAGGTCCAGTAAAACCTAATCATATATACAGTACTTGTATTTGTGGATGTGTATTGTATAGGACCCCTATAAAGCTCGAAAAGGTTACAAGGCCATCTGTAAGGAATTTGGACTTCACAAATTAATAGTCTGACAGACGGTGTACAAATGGAGGAGATTCAAGACTCATTACTCAGAGGTGGTCGACCATCAAAGACAACATATCTGTTGAGGATTTTTTTATTCTTTGCCGCAACAGCCAGCAGCCTCTGCAATATTTATTTTGCTTAATGTGGTGAACGTTAGGGGTGGCCAATAAGGTGCAATTAATTCTGACTTTCATACAAATTTCATGTGAATTGTATGCAGCTTGGAATTAAGCCAGTCAAAGTTGTCAGAAGGTGCATTGGATTGGCCCAGTCCCAAGCTGCATACACTTTTCATGCAAGCTGAAGTTATTTACCCATTAATGACTATATATGTACATATATATGTACATGTACTCTTGCATCTGCAGTGTGGAAGAAGCGGCAGTTGGAAACTACATAGGGAAATAAACAATACAAATGTGTATGATTTATGGCTGAGGTATACTATCCTTTACTCCCCCAAGCCATAGCAGTTGGTAACAAGTGATGAGAGCCCCCTTACCTCTAGTTACCAGCTCACTATGGCTGTCCGCACAAATGGATGCCTTGTAGGAAGGTAGAAATGGCATTCTTCCTTCTCCCAAAGCATCATGCTCACTGCTGGAATGAACAAGCTATTTACAGCCAACCCCTGGTCTAGTTAGGTGACTGGTAACTGAGGCAAGGGTTTATGATGCTATTCAAAAGGAAAGGGCGACAAATAAGACCTCTCATCTTTTTTGCAGTGGTGTAAAATTGAGTCAATAAATCACAAATGTTGGATAAATATATTTTTTCAGTATGTTGATAGAAATCTGTCTAATCAAAGTTTTTCTCCAATGCCCTATCATGATACTTTATAAACTTTTTGTTTCTTGCTTGAAAAATCTTTCAGCATAGTAGTAACAATAGCCATCAGTAAAAACAGGAAGTTTTTAATCAGGATGTTACCATTTCTTGGCTAACGTAAAAGAATTGGGAGTAAGCTTTTGGCTGTGCTGCCTTCGTCAGACTTGAATCCTGTATACTTACAAATTGTTAGAGCACACAGCTATTTACATGCAACATCTTTTAAGGTACACAATAAATTGTATCATGATGAGTTATGCTTTTGAAAAATCTTGTCACTGATAAAGAGAAAGTGTTTCTTTCGTTGTTGTTGTCAAGAATACTTTTCCTTGTCAATTACCTTTATCAGCAGGCATACTAGGAAAGAGTAAAATGTAGCTTTCCATGTATGGTTAATCTAGAGGTCTTTTTCATTCAATCCATCTCAGTGTTATATGTGCTATCAAATAAAATCCTCATTAAACATGTTAAGTAAAAGAAAAGAACACAGTGCATTCAGTGTTTGCTTGTCATATTCTTGCCCAGCATCCAGTAACCTGGCAGCCATCAAAGGAGGGTGATCGTTTAATTGGACGTGTTATTCTAAATAAAAGAACAAGTATGCCAAAAGAATCAGGAGCACTTCTAGGACTGAAAGTAAGCACAACACTTTGAAATCTTCCACATTTTTTATTTTCATTCTAAATATTACGTAAGTTCGTTACGCTTTATTCAATGTTAAAATGTTTAAATATAATTTTTCAAAGAGTGTTTACTGTATATTTTGTTTATTTCCCTGTCCGTATAGTTCCTCTTAGCTAAAAACCCTTTTTGATCTATTTCATATGTCACAATGTGTTTATCACCGAGTGCTGTAAACGTTTCAGTGAAAAAGCCCTATCAAAAGTCCAAGAAGTGACTGTTCACAGACTCGCTGCATCTCATACAACCCTGCATAAAGATATACTATGTTCCTTCAAATGCTTTTGAAAGACTCTCCTGCAGTTTGATCAGTTGACTTAATTATAGTTTAAACTTAAAGAGAACCTTAACTGAGAGGGATGTGGATGTTCCTTGTAAACAATACCAGTTGCCTGGCAGTCCTTCTGATCTCTTTGGCTGCAGTAGTGGCTGAATCACACACCTGAAACAAGCATGCAGCTAATCCAGTCTGACTTCAGTCAGAGCATCTGTTCTGCATGCTTGTTGAGGGGCTGTGGTTAAAAGTATTAAAGACACAGGATCAGCAGGAGAGTCAGGCAACTGGTATTATTTTAAAAGGAATAATCCATATCCTTCTCAGTTTAGGTTCCCTTTAACAGTAGCATTGCAAATCCAGGGAAAATATTTTTTAAAGGACACCTGAAATGAGAGGGATTTGGTGGCTGCCATATTTATTTCTTTTTAAACAATGCAAATTGCTCTCTACCTATAATACTGTTACTATAGACTCTGAACAAGCATGCAGGTCAGATGTTTTACTGTAGTTTCACTGGCTTTGCAGCATGCTTGTTTCAAGTCGGTGCTTTAGATACTACTGATGCATGAAAGATTGGCAGGAGTGCCAATCAATTGGAATTGTTTAAAAGGAAATGAAAAATCTCAGCTTCCATATTCCTCTTACTTTAGGTGATGTTTAAATACATGAGTAGCTTATGTTTACTCAACACTTTTTTCAAGAGCCTGTGTATAATATTAGTATTATTACTACTGTTTCTACTGTAAAATAGCAATAATAATAACAACAGTATGGTGTGTTCCAGTTGAAAGAGAGCAAGCTGTAATAATTTTCAACGCTCCACAAATATTACATTTTTGTTTTCATACTGACTCGTTTGCAAAAGTAATATGTATGTACCCATATGAGTCTCAAGTTTTTCATGTTGACAGCATGGATCATATATTTTTGTGAGCTAATATATCGGTAGTATAGTACAGTTATTTTGCTCCTGGTGTGTAGTATGATTTTATTTTATACTGCACTCAATGTGAAAAAAATATGTTTAGAACAACCATAACATTTCATGTGACAAAATGACTATCCACCAGTGTTACCCTTCTTTTCTTAGCTGTAGCCTACATCCAGTTCCCTCCAGTTTAATTAGAGAAGGTGAAAAATTCTTATCGCCTGGCATGTAGCGTTGAACATCAGGTGAAGCTTGCAGTGTAGCCCATTGCACAATATCTTGCTCCCCATTGCCCAAGAGCTACAAGCAATGCACAGGCAATTGGCTTATTATTCGCCTGCGGCATCAATCAAATTGAGCCGGCTATTGAATTTGCTCCTGAACAATGTCAGGTGATAAGAAGCTTGCATGCTGCACGCTTTGGGTGCTCATGGCCCTCACCACTGGTTCTTCAGTTTTCATATTTTGGACCATATTTAATAGGTATAGACTACCACATACTGTAATAAGATAAACTTTGGGGCAGATTTGTCAAAACTATTGGGAGAATTGGTGCAGATCTCATCCAACACAGGCACAGAAATATAGGAATTGATGTGGACCTCTGCTTCTAATCCAGTTTTTTGTACTGTTTTTGATAAATCTGTCCCAATATTGTTCACTTCACTCACAGGTGGGTTTACTGCTGTTGCTGGTTGGTGTATTTTTAATGTTGTTTGTAATATGTCTTCTTTATAATAACTGATTTTATTTACATATTTAGGTGGTTGGAGGTAAAATGACTGAAACGGGACGCCTCGGTGCCTTCATCACCAAAGTAAAGAAAGGAAGTCTTGCGGATGTTGTAGGTCATTTAAGAGCAGGTATTCATTAACTAGGCATCATACCTGTTTACCTATTTGATTTATGTGGAAAGATTTCACAAATATCTTCTATCTACGTTGTTTTTGACTATATCCAGTTGCAGTAGTTCTAACTCAACAGTATTGATATTTTAAAGCATTGGGTGAACACTGTGCATAGAAATGTATTGGCCTCAGTTAGAAATGGTGTAATTATGTATGGATATATGTAAACAGTGTTCAAGTTTAGGAAATCTGAAATCATAATTTTGGACACAATCCTGAAATTTAGGCTGTACAGGTACCATTGATTTTTGATTTGCATTTTGTAGTTCAGTTGTGGATCAAGGTCTGGATGTTTGTCAAGCCAGTTTGGCCAACTGCAGGTTTGTGTAAACAGACCAGCAAAAAAACAATAGTTTAAATGCTACTTTCATTTTCTCCAGGTGCTCCAGTTAATTGTAATGTAAAAATTATAAACGGGACTTCACCAAACTAGTTTGAGAAACAACTTACTGTAAATATGATAAACACTCAAAGCCTCCCCTGATGGTAGGTACTGACATGAATATACTGCCAGAAGCACTTTTGTTGTTTCCATTTAAATACAGGAAAGAATAAAATATTATTTGAACCTTTGGCTACTAACCTTGCATTATTATAGCATTCGCCAGTGTACATACATACTCGCCCATTGTACTTGTTTAATCTTACAGTGGAAAAATATAGTATGTCAGCCATTAGATAGTCCAGAGAAAATCAGCATTGGCACAATACATTTTTTTGGCACAGGCAGTTTAAGTGATTGTACTTGGGTAAATGTTTCTTGGGAGGATAGTGTCATGTGTAATGGTTATGTGTAGATGTAGACAGTAATGCTGGATAATACAGGTGCTCTCAACCACAGAGATGGATCTTAAGAATAAAACACTACCAGAGGCCCCTAATCCACACACACATTTCCAACACAACCTCAACGCTGTATCAATCAATAGCTTCAGTAATAGCTTCAGTATTCCACACTCAGAACATCTGTTTCCTGCAGCCTTCCAGTGCACATAAGCACTTACATGTGGCCACTAACACATAGAAATAAGGTGGTATCAGATACTGTATTCTAAGTATAAAGCATTTGTTTGCACACATACAAGCATTCAGGAACACAGATCACTTACATTGCGGGTCCTTGCAAACACAACCCTATTGCATCACTTCACATAAACAACATTGCACATAAAGTGCTAGTGCAGATTGATGTGGAAAAGCGTCCACTCCAGCCTGACCACTTCTGGCCTTCCTAATCAGGGGCCATCATGACTGCTTTTATGTGTGAAAAGAAATGCTTTTTTCTTGGGATATAGTGTTTGATACCACCTTATGTAGTGGTGGTGGCCACCTGTAAGTCTTTCTGTGAACTGGGTGGCTGCAGGAAACAGGTGTTCTGAGTGTGGAACCAGTATTGCTACAGTGCCGAGGTTGTGTCGGAAATATGGGTAGATGTGGTGTATGATGGACTAGACATAACATTGGTGTGAAAGTTTAATGATGAACATTATTTAGACATGATGGTTTGGTGCTGAAAAAAAATTGCCAAAGAAGCTGCAGTGCAAAGCCATGCACTGAGAGAAGATTTCTCATGTTGCTCATCTCTATACTTTGAACACCGTAATTTTACAGTGTTAGACATGTACCAGCTAGTAGATCAAAAATATTGCAATCTAAATCTGCTCAGTTAGCTAATAAATACACACTGTGATGACATTTTTCTGTCCCGTTTCAGCTGGAAATTACAAATGACTGTGCAATAATAGATGTTCCCAGGAGACATTAGTCTGTATGTTCCATGCTACACCACGATATATATATATCAATAGCTAACAAATTACACCTGCTAGCTGCTGGCTGTGCACTTAGTATTGCTAAAGAGGGATTTTTGTTTGCTGGTTCAGCATTTGGTTTGAAACTTTGGTTTGATTATTTTCTATGTTATGATCTGTCGTACAGAGAACTGCTCTAGCTTTTATAACTGACAATATTCTTATATGAGGCACAATAAATGCTTTTTACTTTAATTGGCCAGCTTATTGGGTACATCTTGGGTACATCTTCCCAGTGAATTACGGCCAGTGATTCAAATAATGTTGATAATGCAGATGGAAAAATGCTTAGGGAATTATTCACTCAATAAATTCAAGACGACATAGCAGATTTTGTTATGCATTCACAACATTCATAAGGCTCATCACCACAGCTACAAGCAGATTGACTACCTATGGTTATTTTCAGTAGCTGTTAGTCCATAAGTCTGTAGCTGTAATTAGTTAAGAGGTCAGTGAATATAATTCTCTTCAGGTAGCAAGAAGACTTTCTTTTTAAGTAACACATTTCCAAATATACTTTATCTTTCATGGTACATGAAAGTACAAAAGTACTTTTTATTTATTTAGTATTGGCATAGCGCTAACATCTTCCACAGTGCTTTACAAAGTATATTGTCTTGTTATTATCTGTTCCTCGGAAGACGAATGTAAAAAAAAAAAGCGCCAGGAAATTTGGGTGCTAGGGGTAATTTAAATTCGTAAAATATCGGTAAATATTACCTAGAATTTACTACAGCTAAACCTAACCTTACTGTCACACAGAACCCCCCCCCCCCCCTCTTTCCAATGCCTAACCCTAGCCACCCCCGTCGCAAACCATATCACCCCTTCCGCAAACCATTTTCCTGACAACTAATTTTAATCGCCACCCCCCATGTAAATAGCTGCAAAAAGGCTCCTACTTTGAAATGTGGGCACACGCTTTAATTTATCGTCTGAAATAACAATTTTGTATTTATCATTATTGGCATATGTGGTATTGATTACCGGCAATGCATTTTTAATTTCTGTTAAAACCATAATTTTATCATTTACTTCCAAAACAGCATCAAATATTTTACAAATTATTGGCAATGCATTTCTTCTTTTAGTTACAACCTTAATTTTCCCAATTACTCGAAAAACAGCAGCTAATCATACAGTTTTTCACTTTGAAATCATTGTTTTCAGCAATACAATTTATATCTTTATGAAAACCAAAAATGTTTCACATGTCTACACAACTCTTTGGCTAATAGAGCACTGGTCTATTGTGGCATTGAATAGGACTCTTATTGAAACAAGGGTGCTGAAAATAATGGCAAGCCCACACAACTTTATTGCTAATGGGGAACTGATCTATTGCAGCATTGGACAAGACTCATAGGGAAACTTGGGTTCTGAATATAACAGCAAGCACACAGAACTTTATTGCTAATGGCAGACAGGTTTGTTGCTGCATTGGACAGGACTTGTAGGGAAACAAGGGCTCTGAATATAATGGCAAGTCCACTGAACTCTATTGCTAATTAGGAGACGGGTATATTGCAACATTAGACAGGATTCTATTGTTGATGGAGTACGGTTATAGAGTTGTGTGGGCTTGCCGCTATGTCCAGCTGCACGTTTTCAGAGAGAGAGAGAGAGGACAGAGTACTGACCAATGCCGAAAATTAACCTGTCCCCTATTAGCAATAGAGCTCTGTCGGTTTGCCATGATTTGCAGCGCCCACTTTTCCATGAGTCCTATCCAATTCCGCAATTCTCCTGCCCTCCATTAGCAAATAGAGTTCTGTGTGCTTGCCATTATGTGCAGCACCCATGTTTCCATAAAAGTCCTGTCCAAAAGACCTGCCCCTCATTAGCAATAGAGTTTTGTGAGCTTGTTATGTTCAGCGCACACGTTTCCAAAAGAGTGCTCTCTAATGCCGCAATTCACCTGACATCATTAGCAATAGAGATGTGTGGGGTTGCTGTTATGTCCAGCACCCAAGTTTCCATAAGAGTCCAATGCCGCAATTCACCTTCTTCTTAGAAATAGAGCTCTGTGGGCTATCAGAGGAGACTGTTATTAATTGTAAAATCTTAATAAACTATTTACCTTGAGACTTAGACTATGTTTTAGATTTTGGCCCTTACGTGATTGAGTTTGACACCCCTGCTCAAATCAATAAGAGTTGTGTGGGCTTGCTGTTAACTTTTATAGCCATGACTAAACACTTTAAAGGTTATATCAATAACGGTTTGGCAGCTCCAAATCGTTATGTTTCAAATGGCAATTCATGATATGGATAAGGTCTCTCTGTAGAAAGAAAAGGAAAATACCGATATAAAAAGCAGAACACTATAGTAGAGAAACAGCCTGGCACTAGATGTGGTAACACGGACTTCACCGGATTGCGTACTTCATAGCCAATTGTGCTAGTTAGCGAAACAGCTGTCAGGCCTCCCTCACCCCCACTGTACACCCTGATGTATCTAACCACCGTGGATTAAAGGTACCTTCTTTTTTGCTACAATTAGTGCCTAGCTTTTTCTATCCTTCAACATAAAGCAGAACACAATAACTCAAACTTCATTAATGGCTATAGCATGTGCCCCTTTTTCCTCACACCTTTTTTACATGTATGAACAGTCATTTTGTTACTTCAACAATAAAATAATCACTCTCGAGCAAAAGCCAGCTGTCAGTTGATTGTTTTTTTTGTCTACAGGTTGATGGAGCAAAGACAGTATAATTTGATCAATCACTTCTTTATGTTACTGCAGTGTTAAAATGTGTGGCCAGTATTCATCTCAGGATAGGTTGCAAATTAAAAAAAATTATTTACAGTAACATTTGGATGCGATGTTTAGTTGCGAATATAGACAATATGCTTTTTCAATCTACTATTTTTTTTCTTTTATGTTAAAGGTGATGAGGTTCTAGAATGGAATGGGAAACCTTTACCAGGTGCAACAAATGAAGATGTTTACAATATTATTTTACAATCAAAATCAGAACCACAAGTGGAGATCATTGTGTCCCGGCCCATTGGGTAAGAAACATCTATAGCATACATTAAAGTCCTGTTACTCTGTGTGAATTATATCTACTGTTGATAATATTAAATTCAACTTAAGCTACAGTATATTTTAATTTTTGTTTTGTATAGGGTAAGAAATGGATAGAAACTTTGTATTCTTTCCAGAGTTTAGTTTTTGAAATTGCATTCCTTTCCTTCTATATGACAAAAAATATTTGAGAAAAAAAATGTTTAGCAACGTGGAAAGATGTAAAGTTGTACTTGTTGTTCATATCTTTGTGTTAAATAATTCCTGTGCGAGAAATTAGGTAAAATATCTCTAAAGAGGACATGGGTAGCAATTGAAACTACTCTGGTTGGATTACACTTTGTTTAATTGTTCAAATTCAAGTATTATGATGCATATAGGCCATACACCCTTCAACCTCGTGTTTAGTTTTACTCTTTACTAAATTACCTAGTCACGCACTGCCCGTATATATACTGTATACTTCTCCACCTTTCGTTTAGATTGTATGTTCGCAAGGGCAGGGCTCTCTCAACCGTTTGTGTCTTGGAATGTGATTCATTTAATAGCTTGGACTCTGTTATAGATTTTATTCATCATGTTAAATCTGCTATTGTAATCACCAGTTCTGTATTTTGAACCATTGTCCATATTTCATGTATATCATTGTCTGTATCGTTATGTATCTCTTGTTTGATTTCCTACTTATTTTGGCGCTTTATAAAGCTCTTTCCTGTCAGAGAACAGTTTTTGAGTGCAGTGGATAGATAAAAAGGTCAATAGGTTATGAAATAATAAAAAATGTATGTGTGTATAAAAATCTATTTTTAAAGTGTTTTAACATTAACTAAAACTGTGTGATATCTTAAGACAAATGGATAGTTTCAATTATATACAATATACTCTACTGGCAGTGGTTTATAGTAGATTCTGTCCCCTTTCTAATGCCTGGCACACACAATGAGATTTTCTGGCAGATTTACTGCCAGATCGATTATTTCCAACAGGTCTAATTTGATTTCTGTTCGATTTTCGTTCACATCTATGAAAAATCGATCGGAAAATCAATCGGAAATCAGATCGGACCTGTTGGAAATAATTGATCTGGCAGTAAATCTGCCAGAAAATCTTATTGTGTGTACCAGGAAGGAAACCTGAAGAGAGAGACTTGACATATTTCTTTCCTTTTAAACAATACCAGTTGCCTGACTGTCCTGCTGATCTCAAGCATGTAGCTAATCCAATCAGACTTCAGTTCTGTCAGTCAGAAACATCTGATCTGTATGCTTGTTCAGGGTCTATGGCTAGACGTTTTAGAGGAATAAAATCAGCAGTGTACCCAAGCAACTGATATTTTTTTATAAGGAAATTAATATAACAGCTTTCATATAGGTGTGCTTTAATTAATGACAAGATTGTATCTCAATTCTTTCCACAGTTTATGTCACTGTTCTTCTTTTGGGACAGAATGGACGGTCTCAAGTTCACTGTCAGTATTTAGAGAGTCCTGAATGAGGCATTACCCAGGCTTTTTTAGTAAATAATTTGTCCCTTCAAATGAAAATTGAAGGCATCCTCTCTCCTTGATAAAGCGGGGTGACGCCTGCGGAACTGGTGGGATCATGTCCTCTGAGGGGCTTCCTTGTTCCCTGCTGTTCTGCTGAGATTGACCTTTATCATTTCTGGGCTAAGTATCGCCTGTTTTTTGCACTACTCCACTTTATGCTCTTTTTCCTATGGGCTGCTCCTTTGCCTCAATTTTCTACCAGACATCCTCTCATCACTATTAATACTGTATATCTGGATAGCAATTGTGTACTTTATTTTCATATATGTGATATTTATTCATGTGTTTTTATTGCACAGGTGTTGTTTTATTGGCCTTGCATCACACTAGGTTGTGTATACTGAACCCAGGTTCTCCTCCTGTTGGGCTCAATATTGAGCCCACTGTCGGGTGTTCTGTCTGACAGCAGCATTGTGTCATTATACAATCTATTGCATTTAGAGTGATTGTTTCATATGCAGTAGGGATTATGTTGGAACATTTATTTGTTTTTAAATGGTTTTATTTTTCATTGAATCATCAATATTGTGACTATTATTATACCTACAGTTGAATAAAGACTTTTGTTATAGTTTTCCTAAATTTGCTGTGGAAGGTGCTATTCTTTAAGGGCTTTCTTTCTCTACCATATAATAGCTCTTGTTTTGAGCCCTAGCACACACGGCTATTTGGTTGAGGTGTTGCAGACACTCCCCAGAAACTACCTTCCAATGAAAATAGGAAAGATTTATGTTGTAGTGAGTGTACCACTTTATTTCTAAGCAGGTAGGGACAGTGACACACACGTTATTCTTGTTTTGTTCACTAGGCCTTATTACAGTAATTTGTAAACTTAATTTGCTCATTTAACCTAGCAGCAAACAGACCTGCTCTGTAGTTTATTGAACAACCTTAAGTTAATAGACCTTAGCGTTGGCTCCTCTCATGCAGAGCAGTCTATCCGCATAATTTATCTAAATGTATTGTATGTATTGCACTGCATGCTGCACAACTCTTTCCCTTTTTGACAGTCCCCCTCTGCATCTCTTTTCTCCCCTTTGTTAAATGTAATGTACTGGGTAACATCAGCACTTAAATGTCTTCTAATCCTGTGGTAAAACATTATTTTTCTTTTAGTTTTCCAGATTGTTTTGAAGGAGAGATAATAGCTACTGACATTAGTTAACCTCTTAAGGACCAGGGGTGTTTCTGGTGATCTGTGCCGCGTGGGCTATTCAGCCCACAGCACAGATCGTGTGGCAGCCAGGGTGACCAGACTTCCCCCCTTTTTTTCCCCACTAGGGGGATGTCCTGCCGGGGGGGGGGGGGGTGTCTGATCGCCGCCGGCTAGTTGTGATTAGCGGGGGGAGCTTCTCAAAGCCCCCCTTCGCAGCGTTTTCTGCGCTCCCTCTGCTTACCTCCCTCCCCTCCTCTTTTAGAGCGGCGCAGGATAGGAAAGGCTACAGCCTATCATATGCCGGCGATCCCCGGCCAATCAGAGGCCGAGGATCGCCGATCTGATTTCTTCCCCGCGTGTTTACATTAGGCGTGCGAGCAGCGATCGGCGGCTCACACACTGTTCACGGAGACACCCTACGTGTACTGACATGAGCGGCCGTTTCCGTGTAATAACCACTTAAATCCGCCGCCACCTATCGACGTTAGGCGGTCCTTAAAAAAATGAGTTTCACTTACCTGGGGCTTCTTCCAGCCCCATGCAGCCATCCTGTGCCCTCGTAGTCTCTCACTGCTGGTCTGGTCCCTCTCCATCAGCTAGTTAAGTTTTTGCCGACCTCGGGGTCGGCGGGCCGCATTGCATACATTTTTACGCATTCCCGCTGGTGCAGGAACATTAACACATACATTTTTACGCGTTAGTGGTTCACCGCGTACATTTTTACGCGTTGAACAACGAACGTGTAAAAATGTATGTGTTAATGTTCCTGCACCAGCGGGAATGCGTAAAAACTACACTAGCTAATGGAGGGGGACCAGACCAGCAGTGAGTGACTACGAGGGCACAGGATGGCTGCATGGGGCTGGTAGAAGCCCCAGGTAAGTGAAACTCATTTTTTTTTCTTTGCCTGATAACTCCATTAAGTATTCTTAAAGAAGAACTGTCACGAAAATCTTAAAATTTTAAGCACATACAAATAAGAAGTACGTTTCTTCCTGAGTAAAATGAACCATACGTTACTTTTTTCCTATGTTGCTGTCACTTACAGTAAGTAGTAGAAATCTGACATTACCGACCGCTTTTGGGATAGTCCATCTCTCCATGGGGGATTCTCAGCATGGCATTTATTCTTTCTAAAGACACTCCCTGAAAAAGATTTATACAAAGATGCTGCACAGCCTCCCTTCTCACCGTACACTTTTTTGGCAGTTGGATGGAGCAACTCTATTCACTAAGTGCATTTTGAAAATAAAGAAATCCCTGTGAACCCCCCATGAGGAGATAGGCTAGTCCAAAACCTGTCAGTTCTTTCAGATATCTTCTACCTACCGACAGGTTTTGGGTTAGTCCATCTCTTCATGGGGGATTCTCAGCATGGCCTTTATTCTTTATGAAGACATTCCCTGAAAAATATTTATACAAAAATGCTGGCCAACCTCCCTGCTCACCGTACACTTTTTTGGCAGTTGGACGGAGAACTGCCATTCACTAAGTGCTTTTAAAAATCAAGAAAACCCTGAGAACCCCCCATGAGAAGATGGGCTAGTCCAAAATCTGTTAATAATGTCAGATTTCTACTACTTACTGACAGCAACATAGGAGAAATGTAATTTATGGCTCATTTTACTCGGGAAGAAACCGGATCAGTTCATTTCGCATGCAGCTCTGAGAGCTGAGCGTGCAAAACTGGGCGCCGTCATAGCAGCAATACTATGATGCGCACCCTGCGCAATGGTAATTCGGGGCTCTGGCGGCTGCCAGACCCCGAATTACATCTCCCCTCGAGTTGCGACAACTTGGAGGGGAAATAGTATTTAACGCCGCCTCGGAGTTTAGCGGCAGTGGGGAAAGCCGTCATTCGGCTCTCTCCGCGCCGAACTGAGCGCGCCATCATAATATGTACCCGAAGAAACATACTTCTTAAAGGAGTTGTAAGGCAAATTTTAATAAAATAAACGCTACTTACCGGGGGCTTCCTCCAGCCCCAAGCTCCCAGGACCTCCCTCGCCGCATCTCTGCGTGCAGCCATTTGCCGGAGCTCCAACCCGGTCCCCGGCGATGATGTCAGAGTGACCTGGAGGTTGCTCTGTACTGCGTCTGCGCGATCGACGCTGTCAATCACCGCCACATGGGCCGGAGCGGACTGCGCGGGCGCAGTAGTTCTGTGCCTGCGCAGTCCGCTCCGGCCCACGTGGCGTTGATTGACAGCGCCGATCACACAGGCGCAGTACAGAGCAACCTCCAGGTCGCTCTGACATCATCGCCGGGGACCCGGTCTGAGCTCCGGCAAATGGCTGCACGCAGAGATGCGGCGAGGGAGGACCTGGGAGCTTGGGGCTGGAGGAAGCCCCCGGTAAGTAGCGTTTATTTTATTTAAATTTGCCTTACAACTCCTTTAACTGTATATTCTTACATACATTTTTAATTTTAAGATTTTCGCGACAGAGGTCCCCACCCTGGCGTTCTATTAAGATCGCCAGGGTGGCTGCGGGGGGGGGGGGGGGTTTAAATAAAAAAAAAAACTATTTCATGCAGCCAACTGAAAGTTGGCTGCATGAAAGCCCACTAGATGGCGCTCCGGAGGCGTTCTTCTGATCGCCTCCGGCGGCCAAAAGTAACACGGAAGGCCGCAATGAGCGGCCTTCCGTGTTTTGCTTACTTCATCGCCATGGCGACGAGCGGAGTGACGTCATGGACGTCAGCCGACGTCCTGACGTCAGCCGCCTCCGATCCAGCCCTTAGCGCTGGCCGGAACTATTTGTTCCAGCTGCGCAGGGCTCAGGCGGCTGGGGGGACCCTCTTTCGCCGCTGCCCGCGGCGTATCGCCGCAGAGCGGCGGCGATCAGGCAGCACACGCGGCTGGCAAAGTGCCGGCTGCGTGTGCTGCACTTTATTTGAACAAAATCGGCCCAGCAGGGCCTGAGCGGCACCCTCTGGCGGTACTGGACGAGCTGAGCTCGTCCATACCGCTAAGGTGGTTAAACGATGTAAACATACAAACGTTTTCACTTAAGATTTGAAAGGTCTTATATCTTAATTTCGATGCTGGAATAGAGGACTCTGGTGCATTCTTATTTTTTAAATACTAAATGTATTCATTGATTTGCTGGAAACATTACAACAAGGTTGTTGTGCTAAACCAAACTACAGTAAACATAATTACAGTAACAAAGAAGCAGTATGTGAAATAAACCAATACTTCTTTGCTGCGATTTTTGCTTTTGTTTCCTCAAACAGCTCTGCCGATTAATGTCACTTTGCTGTGTGATACTAGTATTAAATATACTATATTTTTTTTCTTTTGTTACAGTGACATTCCAAGGATGCCTGAAAGTTCCCATCCGCCATTAGAATCTAGTAGGTGGTATTTCTTATTTCACTTTTTTACTAATATAGGTTGATAAATACTTTAGCATTACAATTTATAAAAATATAAACTGAAAAACCCTGAAATGATTGTGATCTCCTTACATAACAGAATTGGGATGCTTCACTGTCACAAAGGTTGTTTGACAGATTGCCCAGCAAGCTCATGGTGAACCAGAACTCCTAGGAGTGTGTAAGGGTCTGAAAGACACAAAAAAACCCTCTTACTGAAAATGCTATGCAAAACAGAAATGTGCCTTCATAAAACAGCACCTTCTATTTTAATAAGGCAAACTTCTGTTTTGCAAAGCTTGTTTTGTATCACAGTACTGCTGATAAGTATAATTTGACTTCTCAAAACAGTAGGTATTTGCAATAATTCAGCTTTATGTGAGCAACTGTGGTAGCCTATCATGCATCACTCCTGTATATGCAAATCATCATTTATGCCCCTGAAGCTAGGCTAACATCCAGAACCTCTGCGTTTTAGCAAACTTATAGCTTATACATTTTACAGAGCCACACCAACCAAGCTTGCATGTTTTGGACTCTCTGGTCCTCATCAGTGCATGGCAGGGATTAATGTGGCTCTATGGGATAGGGCTTGTCCTTTCCTAGTAGATCTTGGTCACCATGAGCTATCTGGGTATTCTGTAGAACTGATGATATGATCCAAGCACTCACTAGTAATGCTGTCTTCTTGTTTAGTCAGAGTCTTCTCAATGTACTTTCAGTCCTAATAATACTGTGCACTAGTTATTAGCGCAAAAGTGTGCAGTTACAGTCTGACAAGGCATTCTTTCTTTGGGTTGAAGGACAGTTAGTGACAAATGATTTCCCTTGTTGACTTCTGTTAACAAGTGACAATAGATTCACTTCATAGTTTCAGCCATAACCTAATGACCAGAGAAGGATCAGTGATATAATGCAGTAAGTTAAGATCCACTCAGTATAATTTGCTTGTTCTTGTGTACTCTGTTCTGTGGCTAAATTGGTTCCAAATGCCAACAGACCAAAGTTACAAGCTCCCTATAATAACTAACCTCTTTGAGCTAGACTTCATCAGTGGGTGATGACATACACATGACGTTTAATCTTTTCAACCAAATAAACGTGTATCTTCATTATTTCATTTATAAAAGAGGAGTGGGTAACTCTGGATGGGTCAGCAAGTTAACGTGTACTGTTATCTGAACATTATTGAACCTTGGCAATCCTTATTTGGCAAAGTATTGTTTTAATAGCTCGTAAAAATATAGTTTTACTAACTTTTATTTGCTCTACTAGTACATATATTTTTTAATATGAAACCTATGTTTGTATGTGTAAGGTTCAAGTTCTTTTGAGTCCCAGAAGATGGACAGGCCTTCAATATCTGTTATATCTCCAACCAGCCCCGGAGCTCTCAAAGATGCACCTCAGGTCTTACCAGGGCAGTTGTCTGTAAGTATCTGTCTTTAGTTGTGGAGCTATAATACTTATATAGTTTTAATTAACTTGCCATAAGTCCACTATGAACATTGTAATTAATAAGTACAATTGTTATTAAATGCTGTAGTGAACGCAACTCTTCAATTCTAATAAACCAGGAAATGTTGAGACCCACTTCCACAAATTTGGCTGCACTGTAGTTTAAATATAAACTGTACTTAAAGAGACACTGAAGTGAAAAAAATATATGATATACCGTATTTTCCGGACTATAAGATGCACTTTTTCTCCCTGAAAAGTGGGAAGAAAAAGTCCCTGCGTCGTATAGTCCGAATACAGGGAATCCCCGACCTACGATCGCCCGCCGATCGGAACCACCGATCCGCCGCAACATCAGGGATTCCGTGTATTCACTGTGTCCTGCGCTCAGCCTGTAGTAAGAAATCAGTGGTAGTCACCATAACTCACTGTATCCAAAGAGTGTCTGCGGCGATCAGCTGCCCTTCCCTCCTTGTCGCTGGTCTTCTCCGGGTCCCCGATGTCTTTATCGCTCCCAGACTGCAATTAGAAATCAGCGGCGGTAGCCACAGGTAGGCATCCTCACGTCATTCAGTGAGCCTGCGGCGATCGGCTGCTTCTGCCTCTCTCACTCCTTCTCCTAGCGGCAGCACTTCCTGGTCAGATGCGACCAGCCGCAAGGGAGGAGTGAGAGAGGCAAAAGCAGCTGATCGCCGCAAGCTCACTGAATGACGTGAGAATGCCTGCCTGCGGGCTACCGCCGCTGATTTCTAATTGCAGTCTGGGATCGATAAAGACTTCGGGGACCCGGAGAAGACCAGCGAGAAGGAGGGAAGGGCAGCTGATCGCCGCAGACACTCTTTGGATAAAGTGAGTGATGGCGACTGCCGCTGATTTCTTACTACAGGCAGAGCGCAGAACACAGGGACATGGAGGGGGACTGGAGCCAGTTAATGGAGGACGGGAGCCAAAAAGAGGGGGGGCTTCTGGAGCCAGACACAGAAGGACAGGACGCAGCCACAGATAGGAGGCAGACAGGTGACAATCACAGGGGGACAGGTGACAGCCATAGGGGGCAGGAGGGAGCCACAGAGCCACAGGAGGATAGAAGGCAAACAGGTGACAATCACAGAGGGACAGGTGACAGCCATAGGGGGCAGGAGGCAGCCACAGGAGGATAGGAGGCAAACAGGTGACAGTCACAGGGGGACAGGTGACAGCCGCAGGAGGATAGGAGGCAGACAGGTGACAGCCACACGGGGACAGGAGGTAGCCACAGGGGGAGGGGGACAGGAGGCAGACAGGTGACAGACATGGGGACAGGAGCCAGGCACAGAGGGACAGGTGAAAAACACAGGGGCACAGTAGGCAGACACAGAGGATGACAGGAGGCAGACACAGAGGGGGAGAGGAGGGGACATAGAGGGGGCAGGAGGAGGACACCAAGGGGGAAAGGATGAGGACACCAGGGGGACAGGAGGAGATTGCGGGGAGAACATCTATAAGACACCCCTGCACCATAGACGCACCAGGTTTGGTAATTTTTCACCCATTTTTTTGCCCTCTAAACCTAGGTGTGTCTTATAGTACGGATCGTCTTATAGTCCGAAAAATACGGTAATTATTTGTATGTGTAGAACAGCTAAGAAATAAAACATTAGGAGCAGAGACATGAGTCTAATATTGTTTCCAGTACAGGAAGAGTTAAGAAACTGCCGTTGGTATCTATGCAACAAAGCCACTGAGCTCCACCACTTTCAAAGTCGCAGAGAGCTCTGTCTTCTGAAGCTTATTATCTCAGCTGTCAGTCACTGTATTTTCTTTTTCTCTCCAAAGGACAGTTCAAAAGTTCACTAGCTTGCTCTGTAAAATCATTTAGAATGCTGCGTAGTGTGTAAATAGCAAATATTAGAGAATGAAGCAATGTTATAAAAAAAAACAAAAAAAAAAAAACTATATAGTTGAAAATAAAAATATGAGAATATTTTCTCTGCTACTAATGTTCTAGCCATTATCCGTACTACACAACCAATTCATTATATCATTTTTTTTTTTGCTTCAGTGTCTCTTTAACTATGGTATCCAGATCAGACGTTACAAGTACTTGACGTTTTTTAAAAGCACCCGATTAGAGGTTATTGCAGGATTGATATTTGATGCTACTGAAGAACATAACAGGATCACTGTTCACATCATACAGATCGTTTGTCATGAAACACTAAAAGATCTGTGTACTTCCAGTGCTTGTCTAAGCCCACTAATACACCACTTCAAGGTCCTGCTACCTATGCCTATCTGATAGCAGCAGCAGATACTGTGGTTGTAGTGTGTGCAACTAACAAGGTTTTCACATACACACTGCCCCTTTTCTTCATCTAGCTTCTACAATGTGCCACAGTGTAGACATTGGATGACCTCCACAGTCTTTTCAATGTGGAGGCCATCTGTTTGTCTGCATAGAGAGTCCTGTGCAGACTAAAGCCAATAGATACTCAGCTATTATCATCAGTGTGTAAACAGCTTTAAAGTACGCCTAAACTGAGAAGGATATGGTAGCTGACATATTTATTTCCTTTTAAATATTATGAGTTGCCTGGCATCCTGCTGGTCTCTTGGGCTGCAGTAGTGTCTTAATCACACACCTGAAAAAACATGTGGCTGATCCAGTCAGACTTCAGTCTCACCTGACCTGCATGTTTGTTCGGGGTCTATGCTTAAGAGCATTAGAAACAGAGGCTCAGCAGGACAGCCAGGCAATCTGTATTGTTTACTATACATATCCCTCCCAGTTTAGGTGTGCTTTAAATTAAAGCCCTAGTCCCACCTCCTAGATTTTTCATGGTCATTCCCCATCTCTCCCTCTCCACCTTCCCCAACCCATAGAGATTAGTTCTTTGTGGCAGGACTACTGCTCAGTAGATTCTTATTGTGAGACTGCAGTGCTGGTTAAAACGTGTTTATCTCTCCAGCAGAGGGAAAATGTGGGTAGGGTCAGGTAATATCAGCTTACAGGGACAGACTAACTGTCACCCCCTCTCACCTCCTTCCTGATACTTCACATGCATTCTGATGAGATGTGAGGAGATTGGCACTGTCATCCTAACTGGAAAGGAACCAGCCAGTCCGAGTCATATCAGAGAAAATTTCCCTCAATCACTGTCCTAACATGAAATGAGATACATCTCTAAGTAAAAACATGGAAAATAACAAATAAAATGGTTTGTAAAGTGGGAAAGCTATGCAAATCCCCTTATGTTTTTATTGCTGTCCCTAATTTCCTGTTTGCAACGCCATTTGGGCTTATGATAAAACCATGCATTTCTCATGGTCAGGAAGGTAAGGGAACATTTCCTCAATGGAATGCAGAAAGTATTAAAACCCCAAAGAGCCTAACCATTATCCTGACAAAAGCAGAACAATCTCACAGATTTTTTTTTTCTGAAATACAAATTATGACAAAAGAAGACATCTGTGCCAGGGCGGTGCATTGATTGCTATTGATCTGAAACCAATTAGGCACTGAAGAGAGACACAAGGGAGAGTAAGAGTATTTGCTTATCTAGAAATAGCCAAATCTATATCTTCATACACTCTTCTTCCATTGTTCCATACATTTATAGTATACTTTACAAATGCAATCTGTGTATTGCATCTCTGAGGAATATGAACTGCGTCATTAAGCATCTCACGTTAAAAATCCTGGAGGGGGACTTGTTTTGGTTTTTTTTTAACCTGGATATAGACTATTTTTATTTCAGAATGCTCTTTATTTATGTGCACAAAATTGTACATTAGAGGTTGTTGCCTTTGGGAAAATATGTATCATTGTGTGTGTGCATTATGTGCCATTCACAATGCTAATAGCATGTTTCTTAATGTATTCTAAAGCATCTGGGAACCTTACAGATGTTTTCTGCAGAAGTTAAGGGAGCTGGCATCCTTTAGTATAACTTAAAACAAATGATTTAAAGTTCTTTATGGTAAAAATGTTACCAAGAATGTGCAGTCTTTCACTTTGTTTCTCTTTTAAATTATGCAACAGATTGTGTTTTATTTACCAGTTTGGTATTTAGAGGATCTATATTTAGACTAGCTACCTGAAAAGGAGATAATGAAAAACAGATTTGTATTTCATTATCTCCTTTTCCAGCACTAATGAGATGCTTCCTAATCATTCTCCATACCATATCTGTGTCCAAATAAATCTAACACACATTTCTGGGTATAGGTATTCAAAGACTTCAGTTACAAAATAAATGAAGAGCGTCTGCATTGTGAACAACAACAAACAGATGTTGGCTATCACAGTTTTTCAGCTTGACCAATATTTTAAAAATGTGATCATTACAATATGCTTTTTTGTGCTGTTTGCACAATTTTCTTTTAAATACTGAATATAACAGACATGTTTTCCATTGCTGTCACACGTGGGAAGAGTAGACTGACATATCTCCTTTTAATCTAAGCAAATTTACTGAGTTGTGCTGTGGACTAACCTGCTTTAAATATTTGAGAGGCCCCTGGGTGCACTAACATTTGCAAACAGAAAATCTACAAACAGAACAGTGCTATACATTCATGTGTCAGTGATAATGACACAGGCGTGAGTATAGGGAAAAGGATCCCAAGTCAGCTTATGAGCAGGGCCTGTGTACCTCATACACAAACTGGTGGGGCACACTAGTACTAGACAGTACACAGAGGTAAGGCTGTGGCGGTGTGCGTTGTGAACACGTCATATACAATTCCCTGAGTACTTTTCTCTTGTATTGTGTATTCTGCTTTAAATATTTGTCTAAAGTAAAAATGATTTGCTTGACCCCTTTGAAAATGAAGACCTGCACTGATAACAGTAATTTTAGAAATCCAGTTGAAAGGCATTGGTGCCTGCAAAACAATACTGCACAATTCTCAGGATTAGGCCACTTGCCCTGTGTACCCAATATAGCTTTTTCTGTAAATTTCACCCTCAAGTATTTAAATCATTACTTTATATTGTTACCTCCAAATGCATGTGCAACAATCCGTACATTTAAATTGTTCAATACATTTTCTCCAAGAATTGTACCGCTGATGTTAACATTCAATTCGTAACCCGGAAAGTGAACTGAAATTTTAAAGCAGACATGAACTCAGAACCTCCTTTATACTCTAAAAGTTATGCAAGAGCATAACAACCTGTAAAGAAATAATTTATTTGTTACAGCTGATACAAATCCTGCAATAAATCTGCAGTGTGTCTACTTCCTGCCTTCATGGAAGCAGACATATTGTTAATGTCCTATGTTTACCCGTTAGCAGCTTTGCCATGGCAGTGGAGACTCCTGAGCTGACACAGCTGAAGAGATCAGATTTCACTGTGATTAGTCACAGATGAGTTGAGAGGCTAAACTCTCTAGATCCATACAGGGTGTATTTCTCTATGTTTTCCTTCTTTCCTGTGCAGGAGTTCAGGCCCACTAACAAAACACACAAACATTTTCATGGGACTATTTGCTGCTTATCAGAATGATAGGTTAATCTGATTTATCCAAGCCAAACCCACCTGCATCCTTGACCAATAACTCTAAATAATGTGCTTGTGTTGGCAGCTGTAATGGGACAATGGGCTATCTAGAAACTGATGTATTCAGAAGTCAGCATTACACTAGTAAGGTATAAATAATGTATGGTGCTACTACACATTGACTACCATGTTTTAAGCAATTTTTAAGTGCTGCGATTAAGTTTGCATTGGCACTTTTCTGTATGCACTTCTATTTAATTGTTAAATGTTTTACTTGGCTGTACATCTAATAGTAATATACTTTTTATGTAGGTGAAACTGTTGTATGATAAAGTAGAACATCATCTAATAGTCACTGTGCTACAAGCAATAGACCTTCCACCAAGGCCCGATGGACGCCCAAGGAATCCTTATGTAAAAATGTATTTTCTTCCAGATAGAAGGTAACAAGCAGTATATTCTGCTTCTATCTATAATTGTAATTGCCTTTAATATACTGTTTCTATCTATAATTATAATTGCCTTTAATACATTCTAAACATTTTTTTAGATGAATTATCATAACTTATCGAACTAATGCAAAAAGCCTTTCCATTAACTAAAGGAAATACTTTACTGCAATCTTATAAACTGTCACTAGATGGCAGCAAATAACTTTGTTACAATTTTGCCTTTTCACAGCGATAAAAGTAAGCGGAGGACCAAAACAGTGAAGAGGAGCTCAGAACCAAAATGGAACCAAACATTTGTTTACTCCCATGTGCATCGTAAAAACTTTAGAGAAAGAATGTTAGAAATAACTGTGTGGGATCAGCCAAGAGTGCAAGAAGAAGAAAGTGAATTTCTTGGAGAGGTATTCATTCAAACTGCTAATATCTTTAAAGTGTATCATCATGATAAAGCTTGGCATATTACAGTGAGTTACATATTTTTAAGGCTTTATTTTTTGCGTAAATTAAGGTTTGACCCCTTGTCCTGCTAGATCGTTCATTGTTGTACATTCTTCTGCTATAATACACAGAGTGGGTCAGAGAGTCTTTCAGTATGAGTAGGAAGCTCTCACGGAAATGTGATTCTCTGCAAGTATGTCCCTAAAGTACACAGCAGGAAAAAATATAAGCAGGTAGTAACTGGAGGTTGGGACAATGGGGTTGATTTATCTTCATTTACCACACTAATGGTGTCCATACATGGTACACTTTTTTTCATCCAATCTTACTATTTCTATGAAATATAAGGGAACTGCCTAAATTATCTTTTCAGTATATTCCCTTAATTTACCCTTATGCTACATAGAAATGGTAAGATTGGATGAAAATAATTGTACCATGTATGGGCGCTATAAGCAGCGTGAGTTAATCCAGCAAGCGCACGCTATTGTCAGTGTAGCATGCACTCGTCAGCTACGCATGCTCCTTGGAGCTATGCGTGCGCCTTTGAAGTACCGCCTGATGCTATATAGAGTGACTGCAATACTTTAATAGCACGGCTGCTACTACGTTCATTAACGTAGTAGCAGTGTATTTGCCAATTTGTCCCAGTTATTACAACATTTAAATTGTGTCCCTAGTACAATGTACTAATATTTCATTTGGAAATAAAGGTGCATTTTTTCCGTTTAGTGTTTTTTTTTTTTTTTTTAAATATAGCAATAATTGCAAACCTTTATGTACAAAAATAAAAGTAATATACCCTCATGACATACATATTAATAAATCCCTAAGGTAACGTTTTATGTAGTGTTTTTTTTAATGTAATTATTTTATTTTATTTTTTTATTATTTTTAAGTGTTTTATTTTGGTAACTATAGGAAAGGAGTATAAGGGGTTAAAAAAATAATAAAAATTTATTCATTGCTATATACAATAGTGTATGTGGATTCATTTTTACTTTTTGGCCACAAGATGGCGCTGCAATAAATTCCTGAGTACTGTAAACAGTACACGGGAAGTAGTAAGTGTAACTGTTTAGTTTCACTTTGTTAATGAATGCCGGCATCTCGCTGAAGCCGGCTTTCATTCATCACAGACACTAATGTCAGGAGAGTAGTACACCTCATGAAGTTTGTGCATTCAAATGTATGTTGCAATAGTAACACATAGTACGCTACTGGTGTAAGTAGCATGATATGCATTACCATAGCAACACACGTGTGACCCAGGCAACATGCTTTGCGCAATGCGCCCTATTCCCTTATGTAACGGTAGCACTGACCTGCACTGCCTGTCCATGACAATCTTACCGAAAGCTAGTGAATAAGGCCCTTTGTCTGCAAAGTAACTGACATGCTTAACACATTATCGTATGTTCCACTGTTACTTTTTTCCCATAGCTGATTTCTGCTGCCTCTTTTTTTTGCCTGCTAGGAGCTGCCATTTTGCTGATGACATCAACCCTATGCAGACAACAGGAAGAATTCACAGCATATTTAGCCAGCTCTGCTATAAAACCACCTCAGCCTATTAGCAGAAACAGTTAACATCTAGACAGAAGGGCTTTCTTATCAGTTCATTTTTTGTTTAAGATGGATATAGTGTAAACAATTAGCTCATCATTGTACAGTTCATGGGCAGATATAATCACTCCTGATGTGTACACTCCTGTTGTTTTCATTGAAAATGCCCGGTGTAAGTTGTATGTTAAGTGTAAATCTCCATCTCACGGTGTAACTTTCCTCTTAGATTCTCATAGAGCTAGAGACTGCACTATTAGATGATGAACCTCACTGGTATAAACTGCAAACACACGATGAGTCTTCGCTACCTCTGCCTCAGCCATCACCTTTCTTGCCAAGGAGACATGTACATGGGGAAAATTCTAGCAAAAAATTACAAAGTAAGTGTAATCAGAAAGAAATAATTCCAGGTGAAAGGTATCTGCTAATTACTATGTGCATAATTCCTCTTGTGTGCTTTGTGAAATGACCACCTATACTGGTTTGCTGTTGTACAGGATCTCAGCGAATCATTGATAGTGACTTCTCAGATTTTGATGTTGATGATGGTATTGGAGTTGTGCCTCCAGGTGCGTTGGTAAAAGGCATGGTCCTATCTTTCTTTGCTTCTCTGCTTTTGTTTCATCAAACTAGACTATTGTAGGATGTTCATTTTGGAGATTCAGTGTATTGTGGAGACTATATTATTAAACAATGAACGTTATTCAGATTACTATCCTACAACCTTATGGATTCATTCATTATCAACACTGTGTACTCAAAAGTGCTTTGATTTACTCATTAAAATGGTAAAACATTGGGGTTATTAAAGACTTCTGCTTCACAATGCTCTGAGCTAATAAATGCAACATTGATTTTACAGCGTGAACACCATGACATCAATTAATGTTCTGAGATGCATAGATTTGTCTAATTTGTTTATCTGTACTGCTTGTTAAATTAACTAGTCCCATGAAATGTTGCTGCTGCACGGTAGTGTTAACAGTGCATGATGCATGGCTAGCAATTTATAGTTTGCAAAAATATAAGTGCAAAGTACGAAAACTAACATGCCACCACTTTAACGCTAAATAAATAGTTTCCAAACCTATCCTTGATCTCCGTAGTTGTACATGTTTCATGTAACAATAACGTTAAGGCCACTTTCACAGTGCGACATTAAAATGTTAGAAAATGTTTTAACGTGGACTAACGCACAGCAATATTAAGTCTGTGCAACATTCACAGTGCACACGTTGCATTGTGTGTAACGTGTAGCAATATTTAGAAAGTGCTGCATGCTGTGCGTTTAGCAATAAATCTGCTGCGTTGCGTGTGTTGCACAGGCTCAGTAATGTTTTTTTTTATGTAACGCATGCGCCGTTTTTGTTCCATCACTGTGCGACGAAAACGGCGCACCACACGCAGGGCTAAAGAATGTACTATAACGTCCAAGTTATAGTCTTTCAATGCGTTGCATTAGGGGCACGTTATGCGACCTTAACGTCGCATCAAACGCACCGTCCCACTGTGAAAGAGGCCTTAATGTCTAAATACTTTTTAACTTATGCCTGAGCATAATGTCTGTTAGCTGTCCATGTTAGTTATGGCCTTCTGACTTAATAATGGTGAGTTTTCCAGGTAGTGGTAAAATCCACAATTGCAAATAAAAAAATATATATAACACATCTCATTTAGCCATCTATATTCTTTTATTACTTATTTATTAATATTTTGCAGATGTTAGACTCAAGAGAGAAATATAGGGGAGGTCAATAACCTGGTAATAAAGGGAACAACATTCCAACAAGAAAATTGCAGTAAAGTGGTTCTCGCACTATATTGTAAAGTTTATGTGAAGTTCCTGTGAACTTGAGGATAAAGAATTGTAAATTGTTATACAGCTCTTAAAATTCATTTTTTTGTAAATGGAGTTATGGTTCAAAAAAAGGTGTGTATTTTCTATGTAGCACAATTAGTTAAATATTTAAATATTTAGGCCTCTTTCACAGTAGGACGTTGCGGTTTGATGCAACGTTAAAGTCGCAACGCAAATTACAACGCAATGCCCCAAAAAAGTCTCAACGCAACTTAATGCTCCATTATGGTCGCATACAGTAGAGCATACAGGCAATGAATAGTATGTTTCCAAGTCATTACTGATCACTACAGTCCAATGCAGCCAATGACGTGTAGAACGCACAGCATGCAGCACTTTCTAATAACGCTACACGTTACACACAAACGCAACGTGTGCACTGTGAATGTCGCACAGACTTAGTATTGCTGTGCGTAGGTCTGCGTTGAAACATTTTCTAACCTGCAACTTTAATGTCGCACTGTGAAAGAGGCCTTCATATGGAAGTGAAAATTTCTGAGGAATTTCACTGAAAGAGAATAATGGAATACAGCTAGTTGTGCTTCAGAACATATTTTTTAAAAAGACATCCCAAGTTTAGGTACACTTTAACTTTTTTCAGTGGAGTTAGAATTTCTGGAAGAATCCAGTAAACTGGGCGGGATGCACACCTGAAAAATTGGGCGCCAACATAACCCATAATGTAATTACCAGCTATGGCGGTGCATTGCTTTTAAATGTACGCTTTCTGGACTTTAAATAGCTATATTAACAAAATATTTTTAAAGCCCTAGTTTAAAGTTTGTACAGCATCTGCACTGTATTTTATATTATTAATGCGTAACAAATAATCCAAAAACCTGCTGCGAAATAAGAACTAGTCACCCCCTGATACTTATGTCAATGCAGGCAATTCGGTTCAGACACAGGAAGGTGAAAATAGAAAGTGAACAATAACAATCTGCAGTGAGGAGACCAATTCTGCAATGAGTATTTTTCATTTACTTTATTGCAAACATTACATTTTCCTTAAATAAACATTTCTGTGCGCTAAAAGTGTCAAATACAGTTTTAATAAATGCATTCAGAAAGGGAACAGGAAATGGGTCTTTAATCTCATCACAGATAAAATTTCTGTGTGATGCACGTTATGAAGACCGTTAGAAATGTGTTTTGATGGCATACATGTACTACAGAGAGATCATTGGATAAGTTTGTGTTGAATTTCTAAGACCACTGGATTCTAGTTAATGTACTGTGGATAAATCTTTTATTTGCAAAATATTTTCACTAAACTCTGTAATATGCTTTATTAAGTTGCATAAAATTGGAAGAATGTGTTTGATAGATATGTTTATGTATGGTTATGTATGGTTACATGGATTCTCCGAAATGTGTGTATTTTTTGGTAAGACCTTCACAGCATAAGAAAATAAATTACTTAATTCCAGGACTGACAATGCCTTACATTGACCCTTTAAACCTACTTTAGCATTTGTATGGAGAAATACCATAATAGTAATACTCTTTTCTGGTGAACACAAAAGTGGTTGCTGGATTTTTATAGCTTTCTTGGATTTATAGATGCAAGATCTCACCATCATTTTCTCTTGAAGCTTCAGGCCTCTCAAGGCTGTCCGCTCCATAGCTAATCTACCTGATAGAATGAAAAGAAAATTCAGCCTGGCAGGCCTGAAGCAACAAAAAAAATGTTGGTAGATATTCTCTCCGGGGTCCTGGTAAGATATTAGTAGCAATGTTTTCAGTTTTAACTACGGTATGTTTTATGTAAAAATAGTTAAATATATATTATATGTGGTGATGTGTAATGCTGCATCTGTAGGCTCCAAATCTTGTAATTTTTTAGTACTGGATTCCAAGTAGCAGTGAGAGCTTAATGGGCGGAAGCACTTACATTTTCCCTGGTGGTTGTGGCATAGAGAACAGTGGAGGGTGGTGTCTCTTCCCCCACTTACCTTTCCAGCGACCATTCTTGTTCTCCACCATTGAGCTTTTTCTTTCTTTTTTTTTTTTTTTTACAAAAAAAAAAAGTTTTACTAAAACAGAAAACAGAGCAATGTAAATCACAGTACACCAATGTGTAAGCAGAAAATCTAAATTTACAATAGACCACTTAGTCATAACTAAATTAAAGCATAAGATAGTATACTTATACTTGCAAAATGACAAGTAGAAAACGCATAAACATGAGGCTGCAGAGGTAGACCAACAACTGTGGTGATGAGATTATTTGCATATCTCCAGTCCAGTGAATCATATATCAGATAATATAGATCCTAGCCCATATGAGGCTAATTCTACATAAAACTATTAAAGTGAGCAACCTACCCCTCCTACAGAGAACACCCCTTAACTACATCTAAATGGAGTGCTCGAAACATGTCAGAGCAGTGGATCCATCCCACCACTCCCGGGAACAATGCAGAACAATCGCTCCAGCCATATGGGTATTTAGGTATAGCAAATGGACAAAGCGTATATGTGCAGCTAGAGACCAGGCCCTGAACACAAAGAAGGGCAAAGCAGAGTTCCAGAAATCTCCCATCTCCCCTCTGTGTCTCAGGAGTCCCTTCATGGGATAGTAACAATTTAACTTGAGGCCATTAGAGCAGCGTAATGCTCAGTGTCTTTAAAATCAACCCACTGTGCCCAAGTGATAGTAAACTTACCATATGTATCCTTTCCAACTTCACGGCTCTTAGCTATACCATAGCAAAGATAAAATCAACCTTCGCCAGCCATTCCTTCATAGAAGGCACCTTCACTAATTCCCACCTTTGGGGGACCAGCACCTTAGCTGCATTGAGGAGATGTAGCTGCAGGGAATTTTTATATGTTCTAATTGACATATCATGGTGGTGGAGGAGCATGGCCAACTTGTTCAGCGGCACAGAAAAAGGGGATATCTTGATAGACCACTTATGAACCTGTTTCCAGAAAACGGCGATATTTGGGCAGTCCCACCAAATATATTCATAGGTGGCTGGAATATGATTACAACGCCAGCAATTAGCTGGGTAATTAGGTAAGATTTTATGTAAAGCCTCTGGAGTCTTATGCCACCTAGTCAAAATTTTGTAGATAGCTTCTTGGATGGAGGAATTTACTGGGCATCTGTGCGTTAATATGAAAATATTTTCCCAGTCCACTTCCCCAGTTTCACCATCAACCATCTTTAACCACTTAAAGTGGAATGAAACCCAGCATTTCTTCTTTGCTCTAAAATATTATTTACATCATATTATATACTACCACCATTTTTTTTTACTAGAACAGCATTCAATTAGTTAAACACAGGAGTTACAAGCTCAGTGCAGAGAAAGCTGGACGCATCCGAACTGGAGATAATGTTATCTTGTGTTTACTTAAAGTGAACCTAAAGCCACAGAAAAAAAATTAGATGAACTCACCTGGGGCTTCCCTCAGCCCCCTGCAGCCGATCAGTGCCCTCGCAGCTCTGCTCTGATGCGCCTGGACCCGCCTGCGAACACTTCCGGTTTCGCCGTCACCGGCCGACAGGCATGGGAACGCGAGTGATTGTTCGCGTTCCCAGCCTGTATATCGCCCCCTATGCTGCTATTGCAGCCCTAGCTGTCGCTTAGGGCACATATCCATCGCTGGGCACAGTGTTCTCTCTCTTCCTCTCTTCTACCTCACTCGCGTCTACCCCCTTCAGAGATGGTCCGGCTCCTGATGTCACATGACGTCGGGAGCGGAAGTTAGAGTGCGAGTGGAGGAGAAGCGAGGAGAACAGAGCAGACTGCTCCCAGCGGTGGATGTGGTAACGGACAGCTGCAGCGGCGGGGAGAGCGGGCAGTATGGAGGCAAACATCGCACCTTCCACAGCCTCTATCTTCCATCTACCACGCATCCCCTTGTGTTGATACCAGCGTCTCTCCTGTGATGATGTCATCACAGGAGACGCTGGTATCAGCGCATGGGATGCCTGGGAGAGGAAGTAGATGGAAGATAGGTGAGATGTTTGCCTCCATGCCCGCTCTCCCCACCGCTGCAGCCAATACATGGGGGCAACTGTACTGGCTACCTTCCTATACTGGGGGCAACTATACGTGGCTGCCTATCAATGCTGGGGCATCTATACTGACTACTTACGTATGCTAGGGGCAACTATACTGGCTACTTTCCTATATTGGGGGCAACTATACCTGGCTGCCTATCAATGCTGGGGCATCTATACTGGCTACCTACCTATGCTAGGGGCAACTATACTGGCTACCTACCTATGCTAGGGGCAACTATACTGGCTGCCTTCCAATACTGGGGACAACTATACCTGGCTGCCTACCTATGCTGGGGGCAACTATACTGGCTACCTACCTATACTGGGGGCAACTATACCTTGCTACATACACTGGATGCACCTACCTGCCTAGTCTATACTGGGGGGAACAATACTGGCTACCTATACTGGAGGCACATACCTGGCTGGCTTACATATAATTACATATAGACTTATACTTGAATAATTGAAAAAATCCACCTTGTGAGGGTCAAATTTGGGGGGTCGACTTGTATCCGAGTATATACGGTAGGTTGAAGCCACAGTGGTAGCCTTGTCTTTTTTTAGAAAGGGGGTCATTTCCTTACAGATTGTGCAAGACAATGACAGCTGTGTATAAGGATGAAGCCCCATCTTAAGGAATAGTGAAACACTAGCTTAGACATTTTAGAGGTTGTAGGACAGTGGTTGAATCTGAGCCTTTTTCTAAGTTAACCCCATTCAACCACTGGTGACAACACAGTCAGAAGAGTGAGGTTGTTAAATCTATAAATAGTATAGTTCTCCAAAAAGCTGGTCAAAAACAGAAGACAACAGTTGTTGAACCTGTGTATAAAAATGTGGATGGGACTTTCTCACATTTAATCTCTCAGGTTTAAAGCTGGATACATTACTTTGACTTTGAAAGTTAAAAGCAGTCAGGGCCCGTTTGCACTAGAGCGAATCTGCATGCGTTTTCTGCATGCAGATTCGCATAGCCATTAATAGTCAATGGGCCTGTTTCCACTTAAACTGAGCGTTTTACTGTGCCAGAAAAATCTGAATTTGCACACCACAAGGCTAGTGTGCGATTCACATGTGATGTAATTAATAGGAAATTCGCATGCGTTTTTGCTATACGAATTTTAATGCAAATTCGCATACATTTTTGTGTAAAATCATTGTAAAAGCACACAGAACTGATATGGTTAAAATCGTATACCTACAAAGATACACGAAAACACATGTGAATTCACATGAAAATTTGCATACAAACACATGCGAATTCACATCCGCATGCAAATTCGTTTATGCATTTTCCGCAAAGAAATTGCACCATACTAGTGGAAACGTAGCCTTACTGAAATGGTGGCATGATGGTTCACCACCTGCTAAGAAGGCAAAGGACTAAGCATCAGCACAAAAGGTCCTACTAACAGTATTTTGTAATCAGGAAGCGTTATAATGACTGATTACCTGCCAAAAGATGGTACAATTACAGGTGCCTATTAGCCAATTTACTCACAAAAGAAAATCAAACTAAGTAGGTGTGGCATGCTACAAAAAGTTATGAAACTGCTTCAAGACAGTGCCCCAGCTAACAATTCTGAAGTTCCAAAAAAGAATAGCTACTTGTGGAAATACTGCCCCATCCAGCGTACCCACCTAGTATTGCACCATCAGTGACTCGGCTCATCACCTCACTGGTACCCTCAAGCAAACATTAACCACTTCAGCCCGCAGGTGTTTTCACCTACAGGACAAAGACAATTTCCCCCTGTCAGCTCCCTTTCCATTAATTCGCCAATAATTTTATCACTACTTATCATACCTATATGATCTATATCTTGGTTTTTTTTTGCCAAAAAAGGTTCTGCAGTGGATAAAATCCACACATTTTATTTACCCATTTGTCCCGGTTATTGCAACGTTCAAAATAGTTCCCTAGTACAATGTATGGCGCAAATATTTTATTTAGAAATAAAGGTGCATTTTTTCAGTTTTGTGTCCATCACTAATTACAAGCCCATATAGGCTAAAGGTAATAAGGTATATAGTAATATACTTTCACAACATACATATTAAAAAGTTTAGTCCCTAAGGTAACGATTTATGTTTGTTTTTTCAACTGTAATTTTTTAAAAAAAAAAACATTTAAACGTGTGTTTTATTTTTTTAGTGAATGGGCAGGGTGGGGAGTCAATCAGTTTTTATTTAGTGTGTGTTGTTTTTTTCTCCATTTCTACTTTGATTTTACTTTTTGGCCACTAGGTGGCGCTGAGCACTCTCCTGGATGATCTTTTTTTTACATTTCGGTTCATGAATCAAATACCTCCTGATTTGAAGGCATCTTGATTCATTTGCAGGGAATCATTTGCCTCAGGGGAACACTCGTTCCTCTTCAGCAATCAATCCCCTGTAATAGCGAAGGGGAGCGGGCCGCCTGCACGCAGATACGCGTGCACAAGGGCAGCAACACTGCTGGACAGATATATCCGTTCAGATTCCTTTTCACAAACAGACCATCAGGGGGCGCTGTATGACTGATATTGTGGTGAAACTCCTCCCACAAGAAACTCTGAGGACCATGGTACTCCTGGCAGTTTCCTGTCTGTGAACCTTGTTTCATTGTGGGAAATGGCTGTTTACAGCTATTTCCAAATGCCTAAAAAGCATGCAGCAGCTACATCACCTGCCGCCAACAGTAAAAATGTCACCATGTTATAAATGTAAATCATGGTTTTAAAATGTTTTACAATGGGCAAACACTGACTAAATCATTTATACATAATTATTGTAAAAATGAAGCACTTTTTACTGTATATTACATTATTTTCACTGGAGTTCCTCTTTAAGTGGTTAAAGTGTACCTGAGGAGATATGTGACATGATGAGATAAAATATGTTTTTGCACAGTACAACACATATTAATAACCAGGCTATTTTACTTGTTTTATTTTGCTGCCTGAAAGCGTTAATTTCTAGGCATTGAAGTGACAGTTTCTGTCTTGTTGGTACCTTGTCAGCAATATATTAATCACTGATATGCAAATTACAGCAATAAATGTTTCCAAAATCAGAATAATTTATTTCGCCAAGTTCCTGGAATTGGTTTTGGCTCATTTCATGGCAGAAAACTTCTGAGGGCAGGGAGAGATAAAATACATGGACTATTGACATTTTTCTAACTCTGGGACACTTAATAAGCTGCCACTGATTAGAGACCGTAAAACATTCAACCTACTTTGTAAATGTTTAAATATAAAATAAAACCATGAGATATCTAAAGGTCATTTTTAGGAGTAGAAGGATAAATATAATTGTTTTTCTCATTAGTTTGTTTTCACCTCCGGTTCACTTTAAACCAATTCAATACTCTCCTAAGATGCTCTCCAATCCAAAGCTCTTCTATAGAAAGGTGGGAACAAGGAGGGGTTGACTTGTATTATGCTCATTGGGATGAAGCCTTGAAGGCTGTAAAGTTGGTGTTGCCCCGTCTACATGACAGTATAATCCAACCGTACATACTCCATCAAACATATCTCACACCATTATAACTAAGGACATTTTTGGATGCATAGTCTTTGGCTGTCCCAGGGAAAGCCCAATTTCTCTAGAACTTTAAACATAACAATTAGGTATAATGCCAGAAGAAGACATTCCAGGGTAAAAAAAAAAATCTATATCTGAGACTGTTTGCCATCATAATAGGAATCATGCATAGTGGGATTAAAAAGAAATACAAATATGGTACAAATGGCTAAATAAATGAACCCCCTGAATACTGCCACTCTGTCCACTTTGGTGATACTCCAGTTTTACCTTTCTTCCATACAAATGTCTGATACTTTGATAATAGATGGTCCCTGGTCCTTCTGCTATAATCTACAATGTCCTGACACATCTATAGCTTCTAAAATAATCCTAAAAAAATGGAATGGAACTTCTACATTTACTTGATGTACACACCTTTCTATCTCTCTCTCTCTCATGATTCATAAAGGCAAATGCATTGTGGGACTTGTAGTTCCTTAACAGCTGGAGAGCCAAGTTTGTAGATCACTGCAGTAAACAATAGGAACCAATAAGAAACCACCATCCTGAACTGTCATCAATTTACATTTTACGCTGTTACTGAATTTGCTTGATAATGTGTTTTTGCCTTGCCTATGGGATCTCATTGTTGGCCTTATGTTGAACATAAGAAAATATGTCATTCTATTATATGTTTGGCAATTGCTATAACATGGCAGAACTAGAAATTACTCTTATTTTTCATGTACTTTGTTTTCATGTGGGAATATTTGCATGTGAATTGCCACACTATTATTATTTTAGTTTATATTTTAAAACAAGCCTTTTTCAAATGAATCATGTTTTCATGCTTATTTGAACATTTTAGCTTGATTATAGCAATTAACAGAAATATGTTCACTAATGTATGCTTTGTATAGCTGTAATTCCATGTATTGTATTCATTAATTCAATACATATTATTTATATGTACTATCAAAAGCGCATGGTTTCAGAGCCTTTATTCTTCAAATTGTGCAAATATGTTCTTCTACTCTTCTTCTACTTTATTTTAAGAACATTTTATTTTTTTTCACACACAAATTTTTCCATTATTAGGTTCACGGTCTAATGCTAGACAAAGCAGATCCACAACATTAACAGTGCCAGAACAACAAAGAGTGGCCCATCACCGCTCACGTTCTGTATCTCCCCACCGTGTTGACGATCAGGGCAGGACCCGCTCACGTTTACCAAATGTGCCATTACAGAGGTAAGACATGTTCCTGAGGGTTCTTATCCATTTCTACATCATTCAATAATAATCATGAAAAAGAGAAAACTACATCCCAAAGGGTTGTCATCTCACCACTGCTTTACCAATGGGGTATAGTTTGCAAAAAAAAAAACAATTTATTTTAAAAAAGTGTCCAACAATTTCTTCAGTAGTGACTTGGTGTGCAAACAAATATGTTTTAATAATTTTAACAAATTAGTGTGATGCACCAGTCCATTTTGGGCATCTACTAGCACTTTTTCAAGCACAAACTGTATACAGTAGTCCCGGTTACCCAGAACTCAACTAACCAGCAGTCTCATCCAACTAGCACAAATCTCTGGCAGTACTCACATTGGTGAAAGCCAACTTCTTAGGCTATTTATGAGCTCTGACGTTCCACGGTTCCCCCAAGATTAATATACCTTCACTGTATTTTAACATGTAATACAAAGTTCATGTTATGTATATAGAGAGGGGTATAGTACTGTATTAGCAAGGCCTATTTTAAACATTGAGTCTCAAGCAACCAGAAAGCACACTTATCCTGCACCAACCAATCCCCAACAGTGCCAGATGACAGAGACTACTTTAATTTGTATAAATGGAACCATCAATAGTATAGATTCTTTCAGATTGAAATGAATGTTAGAGATAAATAGATACCTAGCCAGTACAATCCCAGAGCAAATGATCCTGCCACTATACCAAGACCATCCTCAGGAGGACATGAAGAAAAGAGGCTGCTGCTGCTAGATCCTGGGGAAGTGAGTAATACTAGAGCGCACTCTGCAAACAGCCATCCCTCCAGTATTCACCAGTGTAGCTTAGGGTTACCGCTTATTGCTTTTAAAAGTAACCCTGACACAAACTCGGGAATTCAGGAAATCTAAATTATAACCAAGGAGGTTAATAATTTAGAATTGGAGCTTTGTAGTAAATCTACAGTGACTGAAAAAAATATTTTAAATGACTAAAAAATATTTTTTGTGACTACTTTATACTGTAAACATCATGCTGATGGAGGGTGCTGGTGTAAAAGATGTGACAAGACTGCAGTTTCAGTGACAGGCTGCAGTGTGCCAACTCTGCCTAAGGAGAATATGAAAACCATATGAAAATTTGTACAATCTCTTGCCTCATTATCCTCTGCAAACAGATTTGTCATGGCTGCGTCTGTCACTGAAGCTCAATCATTTCTTATCTTCGACGATGAGTTTAACTCCATCCAATGTGGAGATGATTGGGGGGTAGAGTGGGTGTCATGGAGCTCCATTTCTATGGATTTGTACATATTTACAGAAGAGCCCTGGTGTAGATTGGCTGCAGAAATGTTTTTGTAATTACTCCATCTTCACAAAGGGCTCTGCAGATGTCAAGTGTAAAGATTATAGAGAACAAAATTTGTAGCTTGACATACAGTACTTGCTGGCAGCAGTAAGTCCAGGTGGGAGGCTGTATGTCAGAGACAGGGCTATGGATTTGGTACAAAAATACTCCGAAACCACTGACTCCAACTCCAGGTACCCAAAATTGCTTCGACCCCTCCACTCTGAGTCCGACTCCACAGCCCTGGTCAGAGAACTTAGAGCCCCAGACAGAGCCCCTCCATAACCAATGTCATTCATGCTTTTTTAGATTCTCTGCCTGTACAAAGAGGTCAGAGCATGGTTGGTCACAAGGGGCAGGCTGGAGGTACTTGGATCCAGCTGCTTTTCAGCAAACTGCTGGGATCATTGGACCACTGCTGCTACCAAATATGTGAGACTGCATATTGTGCAGCTCTGTTTGTGTTTACATTTTCAGGCCACTGCATGGTAAATGTATTGTGTGCTTTTAGTTCTGATTGTGTGTCTTTTTTATGATGGCTACTTTCAGGAGTCTGGATGAAATTCATCAAATGAGACGATCACGGTCTCCAACTAGACACCATGATGCCTCCCGCAGTCCAGTTACTCATAGGTCAAGGGACTCGGACAGTCAGTATTTATCTGATCAAGATAGGTATGTGTGCATGCCATTGCATGTCAATGTGCCTACAGACACTAAATGGTAGTTGAACATGGAGGCATAGTTATACTTCTAAAGAACTTTCCTTTATATTGTCCAAATGATCATATGGAGAGTGACAGGAGGGATACATTTCTCGATCTGGCTTATCTCAAGGGAAAAATGAAAAGTGAACTACTACTTGGCCACATGTTTTTCCTGCCAAGCTGATTTGATAAAAAGTTCACCGTAGAGGGAGGACATGGGATGGCACCAGAATTTTTGTTCTTTACCACAAACAATCAAACTGTGTGACAGTAATCTGTCTTTCAGTCATCAGCTTTACAGAATATGTCAATAAGAGCAAATCTTGAAAGATCCAGTTTGTGTCATCACAGTATAATTTGTGCCATGGACTAAATACTGATGCTGTAACATTTCTGAACACTTAAAATTTGCTATATCTTTATACTGTATAGATACAATCTGACCTAAAACATAATCTGATTTTAAAGGAAACCTGAACTGGATTTAAATATCTACTATTGTACTTATCTGGGCATCTTCCAGCCCCCCATAGTAGTAGTAGTAGTAGTAGTAGATGTCCCTCTGCATCTCTCTGGACCCCCTCTGTTCTCCTGCTGGCAATCTGTGCATGCACAATTCATTCTTTCAAGAATCGTGCATGTGCAGGACTGTTGCAAGTTGTTTCATTTAAAATTTATTGTAATAATATACAGAAAAAAAATTAGAAAATGTCTCTACACAAATATTTATGGACCTAACTGTATCTGCATGTGGCAAAAGTAACTGAATTGTGCTCTCAGTATTTGGTGCGAGTCCCACTAGGTACACACCATACAATTTCCTGTTACATTTTCTCTTAGATTTACCTGCCAGATAGCTTTTTTCCATGTTGTAGGTACATCTAACAGAAGAATCTAACAGAAAATTGTATGGTGTGTACCTAGCAGGCAATAACTGTTGATCAGTCCTGCACAAGCAAATCGACTTTGATGAGTTTTAGTCTATTCCTCCATACAGCTTTAGCCCTAGGATGTTGGTGGGTTTCCTCAAATAAACCATTTACTTTAGGTCTAATCGGATTAAATTCTGGACTTTGACATGACCATTCACGTAGAAAGATTTATATGTTAAGGATTATTATTTTTTTGTTGGACCCCTTGTCTCTTGAGAATTAATTCATGGAAAGTTCCTTCACATTTTTTTTTAGAATTATCTGATATAGTGGAGAATTCACTTTTACATCAATGATGGCAAGCCAACTAGGCTCAGAATCATTATCAAAACAGTCCCAAATAAGAGCACTTCCAATACCATGTTTAACAGATGGGATAAGGTTCTTATGCTAAAATGCAGTATTTTTCTTTCTCCAAATATAATGCTCCTAATGTGAGTAAAACAATTCTATTTTGCCTTCACCTATCCACAAAATATTTTTTCAGCATCCTCCTGGTTTGTTTACATGATCTTAAGCAAATTGTTCATGTCCAGCAATATTTTTTGGGGAGAACAGTGGCTTTTTCCTTGCAACCGTGCCATACACCATTGCTTTTCGGTGTTTTGCTGATGGTGGACTCAGTAACATCAACATTTGCAAATGTAAGATAGCCCTTCAGTTGCTTAGAAGTCAACCTTTGTTTCTTTGTAGCCTATTACATGCCTTGCTGTTGGAGCCATCTTTGATTGTTGACTATTTCTGAATAGGGTATCAATGATCTTGAATTTTCTCGGTACACAATTTATTGATTATTGGTGGCTACACAGTTAGAGATGGTCTTGTAACCTTTTCCAGCTAGGCATCAGCAACTATTTTTCTGAGATCCTGATTTGTTTAAGTCATGATACACATCTAGATGTATTTCTCTACTCACTCGCACTAATTGACTTTCCATTGATGGAAAACACCATATTTGATTTCACCTTAAGATTATATGATATTCCTAAAGATTTACTTACATTTGCCAAACGCAGATCTGTTATCTTTTTTTTTTAATCCGTAAATAAGTGACCAAATATAATTGTTGTTTAATTTGTTGTACCAGGTTTTATAAATCTACTTTTGGAACATTTTCTTCTTAGAAGTCATCTGCTCTCCATTTTACCTGCGTTAGTTATAAGAGGTGATAACGAAGTGCTCTAAATCTCAGTCTCTCTCCAGTTTTGAAGTATTTTTTTAATAAAGCAAAACACTTCTTACCTATTTACTTTCACCTAGAATCGTCTTTACATTTCTCAATGAATGACTTGCTTTGTTTTTGGCAGTGAGCTTCTTATGCTGCCCAGGGCAAAACGTGGACGGAGTGCTGAGTGCCTACATACTATCAGGTATTGTGAACTTACCATTTGTTGATCATACATTCAATGCAATGTCAGCTTGAGTTAAAGAAATGTGCTTAGGAATAATTAACAAAATATTTGCTGTTTCCCAACAAAATATGCGTGATATTTCCCCTCACAACATGCATGATTAAAGTCAGCGTGTACCTAAAGGCATAGGGCAGATAGGTGGCCAGGACACGGTCAGAGTAGGGAAATAATGTTTATCAGTTGTGTGATAGGATGTGTTCGTTAGTTGTGCATTAGTGCTGTTTTTTTTTCCAGCCCAGTCCAGCAGAAAATAATGATGTTTTTATTATTATAAGTTATCAGAGACTGGTCAATTTTCTCAAGCATCTTCTACATAAGTTATATATTCCAGCATGCTTCCTTGTGGTAAACTTTGTATCGTAACCGCATGATCAGGTTCCCTGCTCTGTTGATACATGATTTGTTGGATGCCTGGTTATATGTCCACTTCTCTGCAACATTAAAGGCCTTCTCTGGCTTACTACCAGCAAGCCTCTGCTGTCTAACTATCATGTCTGGTCTCTGACTATAAAGAGAAATCTCATTTACACACATTGTAATAAGCTGAGAAACTCCTTTATATTGTGTAAGGCAAATTACAATTCATCTCTGAGCTCCTTTCCTAAAAGCTATAAATTAACCGGACAGCTTACCAAATACATCTTTAAAGTGTCAGTGTACTTAAACTTAAGTGCACTTGAAATGACTTAAACTGGGGCCATAACCAATAATAATAGTATGTTTATTTATATATTATTTATTCATATGTTTATTATTTATTTTACTGTTTTATAAGTTAAGGGAACCCCAATGACAGTATGTACAATATAAGTTGTTACATCAAACACATGCCATAAAATAAAAGATGTTTCACTGTGCTCATACGGATAGTAAATAAGCTACAATGCACTGATCCACATTTGATAAATCTACTTCAGTTGTAAAATGACTCTGCACTCATTATCATCCCTTTTCTGAAGTACTTATAACATATACTATTTCATAGTATATGCAAGTGTAATTTACCGATTTTGTACTACGAACAAAGCAATGTCAAGCTCGTATTTAAACACAGATTCAAGATGTTAAATCAGAATTGTAAACACATTGTGTTGTTGAACATCATTTTAAGTCACTGTAAGCATATTTAAGTACTTAATAAGTATACTAACACTTAGCATGCAATATGGCTAAGCTTGTGGCTTCATATCACCTGAAAACTGAGCTCAAGCAGGTTTGAGGACTGGTTACTATTCCCACATCAGTGAATTTTGTTTTAAAAAAAGGGAGAGATTAAAAGTATTCCTCTTCAGCATCAGCATTGATGTAACTACTGGGGTAACATCCTAACTTTTGATTCTTCCTTACTCTGATACTTGGTTTTCCACAAATTCCACATGATTGTAGAGGCCCTAGCTATATAAGATGCTGTTTGCTGCTGTAGTTGTCAGTGGATTGAATGGTACATCCTTACACATGAAGCCTACTGCTACTAGGACTACTAGGACTCTTCAAAAATGGCCCTGGAAAATTTTGCATCATAGCATTGTACACATTCCCTTTGAGTAGAATGATATTGTTCAATGAAGTTTGAAGACAGAATTGGTCAGTACATTGATCAGATGCACTAGAAAATCATGGCTACAATTAGTGACAATATAATGGGTTTGGTGTTGTTACAAGCACTAGTTTAAATAAAAAAATTGAGGTGTAAATTTGAAAAACTTAAAAATAAAAATGTCACCCTTATATCAACATTTACAAGGTTTTTGGCATACAATTTGATTGACATGTAGTCATGATATTTCAATGCACTGTGGGCTTGGGCATGCTGTTGAGTTGCTAAGCTGATTCCAGCAATGCGTCTCAGCGTGTGATACACAGGGACATTGGTTTTATGGGCAAACTTAGGGCAACAAAACAAAGGGCCTACTAATTACTGAATCTGAGAGAGCCTAAGCGCTTTGAGTCCTATGGGAGATAAGCGCTATAGAAATGTTATTGTATTGTATTATTGTATAAAGGCACAGCACCATCCACTCATGCCAACTGGGTAGAGATTAAATACAATTAAGCAAAAAGACAGAAGGAACCAATGCTAAAAACTGCTATCCCAAGCCATGGGGAAATGAACACTACTATAACCTCTTGAGGACTGCAGTGTTAACCCCCCCAAAGACTAGGCCATTTTATGTAATATGGGCCACTGCAGCTTTAAGGCCAAGCTGCAGGGCCGCACAACACAGCACACAAGTGATCATCCCCCCCCCTTTTCTCCCCACCAACAGAGCTCCCTAGATGTTTGTTTTTGTTTTTATAAATATTTGTGTGTGCTGCCCCAGGACTTTACGCCGATCGGCATTAGGTGGTCCTGGGGCTGCCGCCGTGGCAACGCCCATCGAGTGACGCGGTTGGCAAGCAGATAAGGTGTATTGTCATAAATAAAAGCAATTAAAGACATTCCCTTGGTAGGGTGCAGCATTCTGTAGGATAGACTCTTTCTTTTGTTTTGCTTAGATGTGTGTACTTATGGGCAAGGCAATGCAGTGCTGTCCCTTTCAATGTGGTTGAATAGAGTCAGCATTGCAACAGAAGGTAAAACAGTTGCCATACGCTGCTATGGAATACACTGCCACTGACGTTAAAGAGCAAAGTGACGGTGTGCCCCGGTCATGTCTCTTTTGAATGTCACTAGACTTCTTTAAAAGAATTACCTTGAAATAAAACGTGTGTGTACCTTCATTTGTTTAGGTAAGATGTCTTTCCGTTGCATGCATATTTTCAAAAATGTTTAATAAATATGTATTGCCCTATTAAAGTGCAGTGACCAGCTGTGACATCTTTAATTATGTGTACACGCTTAATACAGGACTCCCTTCAACTTTGTGTGACGTGCCTTATCAGTGGCACCTTATCCAAGATGTATTATTAGATTTGTTGCAGACACTGGTAGTTGAGGTGCCCTCCAGTAGGGCACTGGCACAGAGAGGTAGGGGTGAATTGACTCTGAAGTCTAAGGGTAGGAACACACTAGGCAGAATCGCATATGCGTTTTCCACTATGTGCTATGGAAAATGCATATGTGATTCTGCCTAGTGTGTTCCTACCATAAGTGAGGACCTGTGCTGAGGATCAGTTTGCTTTCCAGACATATCACAGGGAGTGCTCAGTTTATGCTTGTTTTCTGTTCTAGACAAATTAATGCAATTCAAATTTCAATGAATTTATTGAAAACATTCTCATTCAAAACTATTTTAAATGTGAAAGTGATACCTGTTTATACTATTTTAGCTTTGTCTGACAAGAGGTGGCATTGCCCTTCAGACTAGATTAAGAATCCATGTAATGGGTTGCCAGGACAAGCAGGTCAGTCTCTGCAGAGTAAGAAATCTCAGTGAATCTCTGTCAACTATCATGTCTCAGAGATTCTCTATATGGTGCTAAACGTTAGAACCCATTCACACCCCTCCCAGAATCCCACCACTTGCTTGGCCTCATTGTAGTAATTTGGTGCCATTCACACCGCCTGTGGTGCAATTCAGCAGCATAAACAGAATTTTCCAGGCACATTTTTATGCAGTGGGACATATTTTAAATATTACGGGACAAAGGGGTACTAAATGTATTCCGGTAAATGCATTTCCCTGAAACTTGTCTTCTGTAGTCATTTAGGTCCTCCATGGACATAGACACATATCTTGACTTGACAGTAGTAATACAACTTTACTTGCTAGTAGTTTAGTAATGTTAATTTGCACCACCTAAGAGATAGCAGTTGGAATTAGTTGGTACCAGTTGATCCATTTAACCAACAGCTATGTTCATTATTCATTGATTTGAGGTACCAACTTCCATGACCTGGGTGAAGCTAATTTGCAGGTGTTACAGTAGCCTGTTAATGCAGTAGGGAGGGTTTAGTTTTGAGGAAAGAAGATGTGCATAACCAACTGCAAAGGCATGTTTACACTGGTGAACCAAGCCAAACTCTGATTTGGGTGATGAATATACAGCAAACGTAGTTAGAGACTATCAACAGTCTTGTAGGAGCTGATGATTGCTGGGGTTACCTTGCTTATACCAAATATGTAACTTAGATGCTTTTTCAACAATTCACTGTATAAATACGGTAATGCTGCTTTTGAATAGACACAGACTGTGTACACCAATTGAGACACAGAATGTTATGGACACCTCTCAAGGAATACACTCTGGTCATTGAATGTGTTTAGTTTCATACTTATTGTAGTGCATATATACACACAGTCTGATCCATTAAAGGCAATATTATCTACCTGTCTTTGCAAATGATTTTGCTGAAGTACTATTGCATTCTTTCTTTGTGTTCTCTTGTGTTGTGGAATACACAAGAAATACTGTTAGGCACAGTAAAACTTTGCCACCCAAGATGCCTTTGCTAGAGTTTGGTTCTAATTGGAGATTGTACAGGTAAGAACTGTGTTGTGGAGTAAACAGTTATGTGGTTCATGTTTCAGTCAGTATGTTTTGCAAGACAAATCAAATCCCCCCCCAAAATGTCACATTCATCTGACTGTATGAAAAGAAACATTGTTCTAACAATGTTGTTATCAGTGTGTACGTGGTGTTGTTTTTCTTTACTAAATGCTCTATATTGTCTGCCATGTACTGTATGAAATTCTGGGTCTGCTATCTTGTGTAATGAGAGAGGGCTCTTGAACTATATTAATGCATAAATATGCCTATACTGACATTTATATTGTTGATTTTTTTTTTTACACATCTAAGTATATGTAAGAAAATGGAGTATATTTTAATGTGTGATATTGTAATAGCTTCAAGAGCCCTATGCTATTAAGCTTTATTTAAGTCAATGTTGAAGTCTTAAGAAAGAACAGCTCACGCTTTATGTGTTCCAATAAATATTGGAAACTAATAAAGAAACTCATTGTGATAACAAGCCCGTTGTCTAATCTTAGGTGCGACCTAGTCATAGCCTTGCATATTAACATTTTATGCAACTTGATTACTTATTAAGACATATTCATCATTTTACTTTGTAGGCTGCACAAGACTTGGTTACTTTGTATTTGGTAACTTAATGTGTACCTACATTTTTATATAGCTACCATTTCATATAGATGGAATGCATTTATAAGCAATGCGTCTCTATCTACAGACACAGCTCTGGGTTTTTCTTTTTAGGACAAATGCATGAAATCTGGCCTGCATCAATCTCTTCTATTAATTTTCATATAAATGTTGCTGTTCTGTTCTGTTGGTTTCTAGGAATGCTATAGAGGAATCCAATCATCATAACATGCATCTTTCACTTTTAAGTACTTCATATTCTTTGGCATCCACCTGTTCAATATTTCATGAGACCAAGCCTCATACATTACACTGTCATGTTTTTGTCTCTCTGCCATTTGTTAGAAGTTAAAGTTGCTTCAGAACTGCATTTCTGGTCACATGTGATACTAACCTGTAACACAAGTAAATTCATTGTATGTTTTAGTTCATATTTAGGGCATTCTCTTAACATTTCATAGCAGAGCTTAAGTGGTCACACTACAAAGGGTTTGTGCTGTGGTTGGTGACACTGAATTGCCTGTGACCATCCACGGCACAAATCCCCTTGTTCACTGTTGAATGGTTGTGTCCATAGATAGCATGCTATCTATGACATAGCCGAATTCCATCGGGTGTTTGGAAAAATTGTTGATGTCTGGACTTTTAGTTCCGTCATTGACACAATGGAGAGCAGACAGAATGGAGATGTCAGCACATCTGAATGGATGCTATATTTAACCTAGAGTCTGTTCACATGTTCATTGGTCCATTGTGATACGTTCCATGAAGAGGACTGATTTGATCACTAGTGTGAAAAGGCAAATAAAGGATGCAGCCCATCACACAGCCCTTAGTAGTAATCATGATAGAAATTTCTCCTTTTAAATAACAGTTTTGAGCAGCTTCTCAATTCAGCCATTATAATAGAGTGTAGGTTCTCAACATGTAGTACACGTACCCAGGAGGGTACTTCTGATGGGTCCAGTGGGTATTTGGGGCTTGATATAGTTAATTAAGTATAACAGATTTTAGTTATAGAAAATGATAATAATTATGTAAACAACACTTAATTTTTATATTAGTTAATTAAAAGCAATACTAAATGCTTGGAAACTGTTTCGAAACAGATACTTTGTGCTACTTTTAAATATTTCTGTGTTAAGAGGTACTTGAGATAATATTTTGCCATGCCAGGGGGTACTTTATGAGCACAGGGTTTAACCTCTTGAGGACCCATGGGCTTTACCCCCCCCCCCCCCTAAAGACCAGGCTATTTTCATCCAAAAAGGCCACTGCAGCTTTAAGGCCAAGCTGCAGGGCTGCAAAACACAGCACACCAGTGATTCCTCCCCCCTTTTCTCCCCACCAACAGAGCTCTCTGTTTGTGGGGTCTGATCGCCCCCCTTCCCCAGTGTTTGTTTGTATGGTACAAATATTGTTTTGTGTTTTTAAATAAATGTGCATTTTTTTTCCTCTTTGTTTTCCCTCCCTCTTTCCCACCCCACAGACAGCCAATAACGGCGATCGTCTGTCATAGGCTTCTGCCTATGAGAGCCGATCGCTCTCTAGTGTCCCATGGGGACAGCCGTGTCACATGGCTGTCCCCAGTACAGCGCTGCTGCAGATCGCAGCGCTGTGCAATGTAATTAGACGGCGATTCCGCCGTCTAACAGTCTCCCGAGCGGCAACCACCGCTCAGAGAGTGAAGGCGGAGCTCCACTCCGCCCACTAACAGGAGATGCGCGCGCAGCGTGCGCACGATCTGCTGCACTGCAAGCCCCAAGGACTTTACGCCAATTGGCGTTAGCTGGTCCTGGGGCTGCCGCCACGGCCACGCCCATTGGCGTGACGCGGTCGGCAAGCAGTTAAAATGGGGTACATACCAATAAAATGTTGAGAAACACTGTACTGGAGTAAGCTGTGGGGAGGAACACAGTGTAAACACAAAGGCACAATGTGAGCTTAAACTCTAAGCTTAGTAACTATATAAAACAACACACTAAGTAAAGATCTTTCAATGTTCCAAAGTCAGTTAAATATTTTTGTTTTGTAAATCATTTGCGGACATTATCACCAAAGTGGTGCTTTATGTATTACATGTGCTCACAGTATTTATAAAAAGTAAAACTATAAAATGCAGCCACAATTGTGCACACAAAACACTTTCTACAACTCATTAATTTAGCAAATTGTAATTTAAATTACAGTATGTCAAATGTCCCTGTAGACCAGGTCTGGTTAGCTGTGCTATGGTTACACTATTTTATTAAAAAACAACAACAACAAAAAGTAGAGGAGTGATGGAAGGTAAAAAAAAGTACAGCATGGTGAGTAAAAGATTTTGCATAGAGCAAAGTAGGCATAGAGAAATCCTAAGTATGTACAGGGCTTGAATGATTGGAAAGAAGGAACAAAATCATACACAGTCCCCAATTGTATTCTGTCTCCCTGTAGTTTGGTGCTCTTCTGCTGGTTACTGAACATGACACTGGGTATGATGCAATTACAACTAAAGATAGCATAAAGTGCTAATGATTGCTGTACACTATTTTCATTGACATGGGGGTGCTGTACATGAGGAGAAAGAAATTCTCCTTTCTCGCTAAGCACCTGTGCATGTAAAGGACAAATGACTCACCCCCACCTCTGGTTTTGGAAGCTCTCACTCCAGGGTTTGGAATGAGTACTTCTTGCTGATTTCTACAAATCATTGCAAGTAAAAAATACACTGGGGGGGGGGGGGGACATTTTAATTAAAACAATTTCCTTACAAACCCATTGTTTGCTAAAAAAAAAAAAAAAAAAGCTTCACCTGTTGTGTAATCATTGTAATCATCTCCGTTATCTTAACACTTGAGTTGAAGACTCCCTCTCCCCCCATCCATGGTCATCCACTCCACCACAGTACTGAAAGGGATGCTCTAACATAGACATCTTTATAAACCGCGTCAGGACTTTACAATGATCTGAACTAGTGAGAAGCCTTCCTAATGCAAATGCAAAAATATTTATGCCGAGGTTGCATTCTCTCCACACACTGGTGCTATACTATGATTTGGAAAAGGCCTGCTTGCTGAGAATTCTCATTGGTTAGTTTAGTGAAGATTTAACCTGGAGATTTTTTCCTAGATTTTCTGTATAGCAGAAGCTTGCAGAAAAAATGGCTTCATTTATGGACAAATGGAGATCCCCCAGAGGAAGCCTTAACTATGATACCAGCATATGGTGGTGTGGCCACTGGCCAATCATTGGAGGGTCTTAACTCAAGAAGAGGATTACAGTTTTTTATTATTTATTTTTTTAAGAAAGCTAGCATGTTGCTGAAAAAATACACCCAAAAAAACCAAGAGAAATTACTCACCAATGTCTGAATGCAGCACCCTAATGCTCAAGCAAGTGTTTTTATTGCATCAACTGAACAAGGATTTGTTTTGATGGCTAAAGACTAGAAATTGCATCATGCCCATTATAGGATACCTGAAGTGACATGTGACAGGATGAGATAGACATGTGTATGTACAGTGCCTAGCACACAAATAACTATGCTGTGTTCCTTTTTTTCTTTCTCTGCCTGAAAGAGTTAAATGGCAGGTATGTAAGTGGCTGACTCAGTCCTGACTCAGACAGGAAGTGACTACAGTGTGACCCTCACTGATAAGAAATTCAAACTACAAAACACTTTCCTAGCAGAAAATGGCTTCTGAAAGCAGGAAAGAGATAAACAGGGTCAATAGTTTATAGATCTTAGCTCTGGCATATTTCAATGAATGTGTCATTGAGCAAAAACAATAAAACAGTTAAAACTTAAAAAGTATATTTAAACATAAAATAAAACTGTGGAATATCTTAAAAATGCATTTTTAGGAGAAGGAAGATAGATACATTGTTTATTTCATTCGTTTATTTTCGCCTCGGGTGTCCTTTAAGATTGCGGGGTTAAGTATTTCATTTTAAGAAGTAGAATGGCACATCTTAATGACATATGTTTGGGGCTATCTACCATTGCCTTGCTGCAATAGCCTAAATCTCTTCCCCCAGCGTCACATTGACATTTTTGTAGACATACTGTGCACAGATGGCACCCATGTACTCCCTGTAATGCATCCCCTTCAGATGAAGAATCCTAAAACTGAAGAATAGAAATGATTACTCTTTCAGTACATTTTTTAATGAGTATTTTAGCAATTACAAGTCGTGTTCAGAGCCCAGGTGGATTACAGCGTGTGCTTGAGCATTATTGCCTTCATAGCTTCATAAGTGTGTTTGTATTGAGACAAGTGCATTCATACTCCTGCAAACATGAACTGTCATGATGATTTTACATCTTATGCTAAGAGAACATTACTTTTTTATGATTTTCTATCTAACATTGTATTCCTTTGTTTTCTTTTCTATTTCTTTCTCTTCTACCGCTGGATGCAATGCACTGGCACTAGTGAACTACAGCCCTCCCTTGACAGGGCTCGAAGTGCTAGTACCAACTGCTTGAGGCCAGATACTAGTTTGCATTCACCAGAACGAGAAAGGTATAAACTAGACTTACTCATTTTTATCATGTATCATAGTGGTTTTCTTTTTTCTTCTTTTTACTCTGGTGTCATTTTTAGACATTTTTTTTTTGTCATTTAAATTTTGTCATGCTGTGTGCTGTGTTATTCACATAAGCTTTCTCGTATCATTGCAAAACTTAAATGCATCAGAAACTGAACGGAGACAGGCAGCGACAATAGGCATGAAATTGAGAGTGGAAAAGTACATTTATGAAAACAGCAGAGTTGATGCAAAGATAGCTCAAATAAACCAGCTGAGTTTAAGCTTCTCATTGCATTTGAAACCAGTTATTGAGTTTGTCGAGAGTAGGTAGATCTACTTTGTAATTTGTGTGTAATGTAATTTGTGTAATGAGATCAATTTAAAAATTCCTTGCAAAACTTGCTTTGTGTATGAAGAAGTGGACCATAGTCAATTCAGATTTAATAAATGAGCTGCATAGCTTTCACTTATTGTGTATCAGATTGTAAAACCGGTCTACTAAATCAAATTCACTCTCTTGACATTGGACTAAATACGAGCTGCTTTCAGCTACCGTAAGTGGTATTTTTTGGGTTCTAAAGGAAGGGATATTGCTGGAGCTGAAAGGGAACTTTGCACAAGGTTAATTGAATTTCTGCAGCTGCTGCCTAATCAACCAATGGCTTAATTAATCAGGCTGTGGGTCAGGTAATCAGGAGTTCCCATGTCAGATCAAGCTATTATAAAGTTTTTGCTCATCACCAGATATTTTCACTTCCTGTAGAACAAAAATATACTGTTGCGTTGAAAAAAAGCTCATCTCTAATTATGACATATTAATACATTTCAACTGAAATTGAGCCTGATCCAATTCACTTTTTCTCCTAAGTCTTCTCCTAGGTGATATTTTCCCAATAGAAATAAAATGCCTTTTAAGCCACCAGCAAGCAAGAAAATACTCAGAAAATTTTTGATAGTATTTTTGCACCTAGTTTTTGGTGCTTTATTAGTTGAAGAGTGCTGAAAAGTTATTTTAAACAGAACATAAAAAATGATCTCTTTGGAGAAAACTTAGAAGAAAAAGAGACTTGGCTCGGGCCTATTATGTAGCTTTTGCAGTATTTGGGCTCTTGCACACTGCAAGCGATTCTGATTCAGATTCCGCTTTTTAATCATTTTTTACATCTGATTCCGATTCCGATTTGCAGTTTGCTCCCTGCACACTGCAAATCGGAATCTGAAACGAATGTAAAACAGATTAAAAAGCAGAATCTGAATCGGAATCGCTTGCAGTGTGCAAGAGGCCTTTATTTGTAGTTGTAGAAGTTATTTTAATCAGGATACATTAGGTCTTCTTGAGTCAACGTCAAATAAGCAGTTATCCATATGAACCACTTACTTCTAGTTTGAAGCTAGAGCAAAGCAGGTGGTTTTGGCACTGTGCACTGGCTGCATAGCACCTGAATTGAGCTCTGCTTTAGCAGCAATGCTATAGTTCGTGGCCCATGCACAGGTAATTCAAGGTTCAACACATAACAAGCAGAGCAATACTGTGTAAGACACTCTCAGATTCTAAACTAATGTAGGGGCAACAGCAAAATCATGGTGGTAGGATGCTGTATAATCAGCGCTGTGTAATATGTTGGTGCTTTATAAATACATTAAATAAATAAATAAAATAAATAATCAAGTTAGGTTTCTAAGTAACAGCAAGTCTAGCAAACCCGGGACTCACAACTTGTAAAGTCACATGATTATTGTTTCATAAGCTTGCAACATAAGCATTTAGAAGTCATTGTAGTGTAGTGTAGGCTGCCCTTGTTAAGAAAGGAACGTGTCGTTTCTGAAGTTAAAAGATAAATGATTCCTTTACAGTTTCATAATTTTCTTGTCTCTTAAATATGGTAGAGACACAAATGAAATTCTCTCCTATTGACCCATTAAGTTTATTTGAGGGACTTACAGTGTCATTAGCTCCTTAGCAGATATCTTATGGGAACATATAGACAATGCACTCAAGGTAGAAGAATCAAATGAGACTATCTGTAGGAGTATTGTGCAAAAAATGTATAGCAGCAGTAATAAATACATGATACTGGATTACAACTGCCTAACTATATTCATGAATATATCATTATCCTTGCTGGTTGGAAACTGCTTCACATTTCCAGTGCGTCTTTATAGTCACTTGATGCTGCAGCCTGTGTTTTAGATTAAACCTTTCAGTGGTAGTACAACCATGGCCAGATTAACCATAAGGCACTGTAGGCGCCTGATAATGGACAGGCAGCCCACTCCCTTTCCCAAGTGCCTTTCGCCCTTCTTCCCGATGCAGAGTCCTGATGAGTGTGTAACTGAGAGGTTACTCTTGGCATTCCGCTGTCGAGATCTCCCTTCAGTCAGAGGCATTTCTTGCTACTTAAAGAGACTCTGAAGCGAGAATAAATCTCGCTTCAGAGCTCATAAATAGCAGGGGCACGTGTGCCCCTGCTAAAACGCCGCTATCCCGCGGCTAAACGGGGGTCCCTTCACCCCCAACCCACCCCCCGCAAAAGAGTGTCGTAGAAAGGTCGCAGATTTATTGCTTCCTGGAGGCAGGGCTAACGGCTGCAGCCCTGCCTCCAGTCGCGTCTGTCAGCGGCGCATCGCCGCCTCTCCCCCGCCCCTCTCAGTGAAGGAAGACTGAGAGGGGCGGGGGAGAGGCGGAGATACGCGCTGACAGACGCGCGTGGGGCAGGGCTGCGGCGGTTAGCCCTGCCCCAACCAGGAAGCGCTCCCCCGCTGCACCGAGGGGGATTTAGGGGTGAAGGGACCCCCGTTAAGCCGCGCTATAGCGGCGTTTTAGCAGGGGCACACGTGCCCCTGCTATTTATGAGGTCTGAAGCGAGATTTATTCTCGCTTCAGACTCTCTTTAATACTGAGGTTCCTCTAGCTACTTAAAACTTGGGGGCATCTCTAACTACTTAATCTCTAGCTACTTAATATTGAGGGTACTACAGGCTACCTAATACTAAGGGGCATCTTTAGCTACCTATGATGGGCAAGAGAAGTAAGGGAGAAGTGAAAGCTGGGACAGCCATCACACTCGGGGTGCAATTTGGTAACAGTGTGTAGGTTCATGGAGGGCAAAGTCTCTAAGGTGCGAGGACATCTGTGCCTATAGCCTCCTGTGAAATTCCTGTTAAAATAATCCGTACTGAGTACAACATTTAAGAGTTTCTTTCATCTTGCTCACCAGTTGCTTTTCTTATATTCTCAGTTCTATACTGCTTCCAGTAAAAGTGTAGTGACACACTCCATCCATAAATGTGTACACAACCTTGTCAAGGGTGAGTTTTAGCTTGGTGCAGGGGATGTTTCAAGTGTTACAGGTAGTGTTGATGAAGGAACACACCAAAATCAAACGTAAATGATCTGCCACCAGTATTCTGTATAAAGCTACACTGGAAGTAATATGCATCTATGTTTTTGGGATAAAAGTGGTTTTTTTTTTTTACTGAAATAGTATAGCAATATTAAAGCAGATCTCCAGGAAAATTTTGAGAAAGTAAGATTTATATTCACACCTATTGAAGTTTCCTGTATTGAAGTTGTAAACTTTTCTAAGCTGTTTTCACTTCCTGTTAACTGTTTCCGGACCAGCGCGGTTGAAATCTACATCCCGCCGTTACCGCCGATTGCTCCGCTCTGCCCCCTCCGCAACTCTCCAGGAGCTGATTTCATTGGCTCCTGACCCTGTCATCACTGTGAGCCAATCCCATTGGCTTACAGTGATGGACAGGGTCAGGAGCCAATGAAAGCAGCTCCTGATCGGCACACAGAGCTCTGCCGCCATGGGGGTTGGCAGAGAGAGAGAGACCTGCAGTGAAGGGCGAACAGCGTGACAGTGGGAGCAATGGGTCTGTGTGGCGAATCATTGGTAAGCGCAATTTTGTGGTGCCAGCAGTCTCTGGTCCTTAAGGAGCCAGAGACTGCCGGTAAGGAAGTCGTTTTTTAAGTACATGAACATGTAACAGGCACATATATTAGTGGGATACACTGAAATCACACAAACTCAGATGCCAACAGCTACAGACTTTGTTGAAGTGATATCTTTCAAGTCTGGCTCTCTTAAAGAGAACCCGAGTTGGCTTCCTAAGAATGAAATCCGCACACAGAGGCTGGGTCTGCCTATACTGCCCAGCCTCTGTTGCTATCTCAACCTCCCCCCCCCCCCTAAGTTCCCCTGCGCTCTGCTATGCCCCATAAATCACAGCCGCGCTGTCAACACGCAGTGTGTCGCAGCGGGCTGCGTTTACCTCTGTAGTGTCACTCTCGCCGCTCCCTCACTTCCTGCATAGCTCCGTTCCCTGCCTGCGTCCTTTCCCTCCCCGCCGATTGGAAGGAAGAGATGCGGGCGGGGACCGGAGCTATGCAGGAGGCGGGGGATCGGCGAGAGTGACACTACAGAGGTAAACACAGCCCGCTGCGTGTCGACAACGCGGCTGTGATTTATGGGGCATAGCAGAGCGCAGGAGGAACTTAGGGGGGATTGAGATAGCAACAGAGGCTGGGCAGTATAGGCAGCCATTCAACTTATTAAAGACAAGCTCCCTGCAGGGAAAGCTGGACGCATCCGAACTGGAGATAACATTATCTTGTGTTTACTTAATTATATCACGTGAGGAATGTTTACATTATCTGGCAATTCAGACACTCCAGAACACAGACAGATACTCAGAAATTATGCAGGAGAACAGAGGCGCCAAGAGGATAAAAGGAAGCTAAATGAGCTTAAAAACCAAATTCTTGCAAAATGCGTTGCATATTTGAGTTCATAAATAAAATATATTGACTGTCTTTGCTACAGTCGTTGTGTGTCTACTTGGAGGAGGTAAGTCCACCACTGCCTCCTCTATTTACCAAGAGTTTGGTTTTTAAGCTCATTTAGCTTCCTTTTATCCTTTTGGCGCCTCTGTTCTATTGCATAATATAGAGTCCACCCTGGACTCATCTACAGAGAGCGACTTCTTATTCCTGAGTGGGGTCAGGAAAATCTCCCCACCTGCCTTTACAGTGGTTGCCTAATAGTGACCCTGGTTTGTGAGTATTAATATTTACACTGTCTAGTAACCATTTACCAGTACATATTACACTATTGGGACTCTTGGTGTTCCTTGTTTTTATCTCGTTGCAAGATGCTCAGAAAGCATTTCTGGACACATTACAGTATGAATACACCAGTTATGAATAAAATGCAATGTCAGCTTTCAGAGCAAAAAATGCACTTTGGGAACTTGTAATTTCTAAATGAATAATAATACTTATGCACAAAAGCAAATATGATAACTGTATGGGATATAAAAAGTAGGAAAACATGTTTTTATTGAATATTATGTCAGAGTTTTATACCGCTTTAAAGAGAAATTGAACTGAAAATAAAAAGTCAAAATAACCATACACAGGTCATACTTACCTTCTGTGTAGTCTACTCCTCAATCTCTTTCTCCTCTCCTGTGTCCCATTTGTCCACTGTGATCAATGGATTTCTCTGTCCTCCATTTTAACCACTTAAGGACTGCAGCCTTAAAACTCCTTAAGCCAATGTGCAAATAGGAAAGGCTGCAGTTAGACAGAGCACATTAGAACAGGTATAGGAACTTATAGGATAGAAGAAATAAGGATGAAAATTTTGTTACAGACCCTCTTTAACCTTCCTGGTGGTAAGCCCAAGCTGATCGCCCGCACGCAGCAGCGGAAGAGCACCCCAAGCCCCCCCGCTGACGTCCATGATGTCATTCTGATCGTCGCCATGGCGACAGGAGAAGACAAAAAGGGGAACACGTTATAAACGCGTTCCCCTGTTTGCTGTTGATGGCGGCGACACATGCGCCCTCTAGTGTTGTTTCATGTAGCTAGCACTCTGGTAGCTTTACATGAAACAAAAACAAAAAAAACAAAAAATGTATTTCTGCCTATTTGGCAGAATTAATGAACCGCCAGGAGGGTTAAGGCCCAGACACTTTTTTTCCCATTCAGACCACTGCAGCTTTAACGGTTTATTGCTCGGTCAGCTAATACAGCTTTCTTTTGGTGCTATTTGATTGCTGCTGTGATTTTTAGTTTTTATTATATTCATCAAAAAAGACATGAATTTTGTCAAAAAAATGATTTTTTTTTTAACTTTCTGTGCTGACGTTTTTCAAATAAAGTAAACTGTCTATATAATTGTTTGTCTAAATGTATTGTGCTACATGTCTTTGATCAATAAATAGACACTGATTGGATTTTTTTTTTGTTTGGGTAAAAGTTATAGCGTTTACAAACTATGGTGCAAAAAGTGAATTTCCCCAGTTTGAAGCATCTCTGACTTTTCTGAGCACCTGTCATGTTTCATCAGGTGCTAGAATTCCAGAATAGTATAAATATCCCCCAAATGACCCCATTTTGGAAAGAAGACATCCCAAAGTATTCACTAAGAGGCATGGTGAGTTCATAGAAGATTTTATTTTTTGTCACAAGTATTGCGTAAAATGACACTTTGTGAAAAAAAATAAAAATAAAAAAAAGTTTCCATTTCTGCTAACTTGTGACAAAAAAAAATGAAATCTGCCATGGATTCACCATGCCCCTTTATGAATACTTTGGGGAGTCTACTTTCCAAAATAGGGTCATTTGTGGGTGTGTTTACTGTCCTGGCATTTTGGGGGTGCTAAATTGTAAGCACCCCTGTAAAGCCTAACAGTGCTCATAGGACTTTGGGCCCCTTAGCGCACCTAGGCTGCAAAAAAGTGTTACACATGTGGTATCGCCGTACTCAGGAGAAATAGTATAATGTGTTTTGCGGTGTATTTACACATACTCATGCCGGGTGGAAGAAATATTTCTGTAAATGAGAATTTTTCGATTTTTTTACTAAGGAGCCCAAGGTCCTATGAATACCTTTAGGATTTCACAGGTCATTTTGAGGCATTTGAATTCCAGACTACTCCTCATGGTTTAGGACCCCTAAAATCCAGGGCAGTATAGGAACCCCGCAAGTGACCGCATTTTAGAAATACGACACACCAAGGTATTCCGTTAGAAGTATGGTGACTTCATAGAAGATTTTATATTTTGTCACAAGTTAGCGGAAATTGATTTTTATTGTTTTTTTTTCCACAAAGTGTCATTTTCCACTAACTTGTGACAAAAAATAAAATCTTCTATGAACTCATCAAACACCTAATGGAATACCTTGAGGTGTCTTCCTTCTAAAATGGGGTCACTTGTGGGGTTCCTATACTGCCCTGGCATTTTAGGGGCCCAAAACCGTGAGGAGCAGTCTGGAAACCAAATGCCTCAAAATGACTGTTCAGGGGTATAAGCATCTGCAAATTTTGATGACAGGTGGTCTATGAGGGGCCGAATTTTGTGGAACCCGTCATAAGCAGGGTGACCTCTTAGATGACAGGTTGTATTGGCACTGAAGTACAGTAAGCGCAAATCGTGACCTGGACATGGCAGCAGAGAACATGGGCATGTGATGTATTGGGTGCGTAGACCAATAAGACCACAATACATTCTTTTTGACTACTAGACCCATGTTAAAGCGGAATATAACCCTGCATTTCAACTTTACTCTAAAACATTATTTACAGCATATTATATGCAACCAGCATTTTTTTTTTTTACTAGACCAGCATTGGAAGGGTTGCACACAGAACTTTAAAGTTCTGTGGATAGAAATGCAGATGCATCCGAAGTTTAGATAGATACATTTAACCACTTGCCGACCGCACGCTTATACCGTGCGTCGGCAAAGTGGCAGCTGCAGGACCAGCGACGCAGTACTGCGTCGCCAGCTGCAGGCTGATTAATCAGGAAGCAGCCGCTCGCGCGAGCGGCTGCTTCCTGTCAATTCACGGCGGGGGGCTCCATGAATAGCCTGCGGGCCGCCGATGGTCAGATAATCCGCTTTGTTTACATTGTACGGCGCTGCTGCGCAGCAGCGCCGTAAGGCAGATCGGCGATCCCCGGCCAATCAGCGGCCGGGGATCGCCGCCATGTGACAGGGGACGTCCTGTCACTGGCTGCACAGGACGGATAGCGTCCTGTGCAGCCCGGATCACCGGGGGGAGATGTAGGAGAGGGAGGGGAGTGAATGTCGCCGCGGAGGGGGGCTTTGAGGTGCCCCCCCCCCCCCCCCCCCGCAACTAGCCTGCACGCAGGAGCGATCAGACCCCCCCTGCACATCATCCCCATAGGGGGGAAAAAAGGGGGGCGATCTGACCGCTCTGCGTGCACCCTGATCTGTGCTGGGGGCTGCAGAGCCCACCCAGCACAGATCACAACAAACAGCGCTGGTCCTTAAGGGGGGGTAATGGGTGGGTCCTCAAGTGGTTAAGTAAACACAATGTAACAAGTGGTGAAAGTTACACACTCTCTGGCTGTCCTCCAGCTCCTGCACAGTCAGAGAGTGTGTGTCACATTCCACACTTGTTGCATAGTCCCCCAGATGCCTCCGCCGATCGGCGTTACGTGATCCTGGGGGAGCCACCTTGCCGACGCCCATAGGTAGTGGGCGGTCGGCAAGTGGTTAAAAATGGCTATTACCCCATAACAGCTTCCTGGTCAGCACACTGTTAAACTGTAATATCACCCACTTGAGCCATAGGGAAACATGGACATTACCTTGCACATTCAGTTGTAACTGACAGCTGCTGATATATTCAACAAGGAGGAAAGCTGACACATCCAAAATCAATCTTTATTAGTTTCATGTAAAAATATGGCCAACGTTTCGGAGCCGCGTAGGGCCCCATTTGTCAAGGCAATATTTGCTCTGAGGCAAAGATCTATAGAAACAAAAAGACAATAATAACAATACTTCCAATGAGCTGCTGATATATAACTGACAACAACTGGTATATTTCAGTTCTGACAAAATATTGTCAGAACTGGAAGGGATCACTGTAAGAAGAAAATGGAGAGCCAATGAGAGGAACTGACGGTGAGGTTAGTATGTAATATTCATTTGCAGCTACGTCATGTGTTTATTTTAAATAATTGTCCTTGTTTCAGGTTCCCTTTAAGTAATTAGAAATGGCTGTTACTTTCCAGATGACCCTTGTGAAATACCCTCTTGCACCCATTTATAGAGCTTCAGCTCTATGGAGAACTACAACTGCCTGCTCAGGGCCTGAGCCCACTGCTGCATGTTTAAAAACGCATAAAAATGCATGTATTTTTCAAGCATTTTTGAAACACGTTTAAATATGTTTTAACGCATTAAAACGCCTTAAAACCTTTTAACAAAGCATGCATTTTTAAAAACACAGCAGTGGGCTCAGGCCCTTAGGCCCACTCACAGTTAGGACTCGTTACCTTTAAGCAACGCAGGAGCTGTGTGTCAGTGTGGCTCTGCGTCTTCCCGGGGGCGATCCAGGCGCAATCGCCCCAAAATGCATGCAGTAATGCGCTGCGATTTAGTGGTGTTTTGCAAAGCATGTATGGAAACATCAGAGAGTTCAGTCTATGGCTATGCACTCTCTGATGTCCCTGCGATCGCATTTCTGTAAGTGCAGCTAAAAGCGTGCATATTGAATAGAGTCCTAAGAACTATTATTCCGTCAGCTGAAGCCCTTACTGACCATCACTCTAGTAGGAGGGTGTGTCTGCAGATTGGCTGGTGAGTGAAGGGGTGGAGCTGGAGAGTGAACCAGTGGCAGAAGGTTTCCAAAACATAAATAAGAATTTATGAATTGATTGAGAAGGGGATTTTTATTTTTCAAAACTGTAAAGTGCATTTGTTATTTTTTTTATGCACAAATCATTTAGAATACCATTTTGTTAAATGCATACAAGGCAATGTGTCTGAGCCTGGGTTTTAACCACTTAAGGACCCGCTGTCAGCCGATCGGCAGACCAGCCGGGGGCGTGATTATGCAGCGGTTGCGTCAGTGGTTATTAACCCCTCGATCGCCGCATACAAAGCGTATCATACGCTTTGTAATGTATACAAAGCGTATTATACAGGCTGCCTCCTGCCCTGGTGGTCCCAGTGATCGAGGGATCACCAGGGCAGGCTGCAGCCACCCTAGTCTGCACCCAAACACACTGATCCGGCCCCCTCTGCCCTCTGATCTCCCCCAGCCCCCCTCAGACCCCCCCCCTGCCCACCCCCCAGACCCCTGTTTGCACCCAATGTGTGATAGTCACCTATCAATCACTCCCTGTCACTATCTGTCAATGCTATTTTTTTTATTAGGTCCTAAACTGCCTCCTGGGGGCTCCTGGTCACCCCCCCACCCCTCAGATCCTCCCCAGACCCCCCCCCGTGTACTGTATACATCTATCCTCCCCTGTACTCACCCACTGATCACCTGTCAATCTCCCATCAATCACCCCCTGTCACCACCTGTCACTGCCATCCATCAGATCAGACCCTTACCTGCCTCTTGCGGGCATCTGATCACCCACCCACAACATCAGATCGTCCGCAGACCCACTCTCAGATCACCTCCAAAGTGCATTGTTTACATCTGTTCTCCCTTCTACTCTCCCACTGATCACCCATCAATCACCCCCTGTCACCACCTGCTACCCATCAGATCAGACCCTAATGTGCCCCTCACCCTCAGAACGCCCTCAGACCCCCCCCCCCGTGTACTGTATACATCAATTCTCTCCTGTATTCACCCACTGATCACCTGTCAATCATCCATCGATCACCCCCTGTCACCACCTGTCACTGTTACCCATCAGATCAGACCCTAACCTGCCTCTTGCGGGCATCTGATCACCCACCCACACCATCAGATCGCCTGCAGACCCACCCTGTCTTCACCTCCAAAGTGCATTGTTTACATCTGTTCTCCCTTCTAATAACCCACTGATCACCAATCAATCACCCCCTGTCACCACCTGTCACTGCTACCCATCAGATCAGATCCCCATCTGCTTCTTGGGCACCCAATCACCCGCCCACACCCTCAGAACGCCCTCAAACCCCAGCCCTGATCACCTCGCCAGTGCATCTATTCCCCCCTCTAATCACACCTTGAGACACCCATCAATCACCTCCTGTCACCCCCCAGGAAAACCTACCCATCAGATCAGGCCCTAATTTGCCCCGTGTAGGTTTCTGATCACTCGGCCAAACCCTCAGATCCCCCTCAGACCCCCTTCCGATCTCTTCCCCAGTGCATTGATTGCATCTATTCTCCCCTCTAATCACCCCCTGAGACACCCATCAATCACCTCCTGTCACCCCCCCAGCACTCCAATCCATCAGATCAGGCCCTAATCTGCCCCCTTCGGGTCTCCGATCACCCGGCCAAACCCTCACCCACCCTACCGCAGTGACAGAATTTTTTTTTCTGATCACTGCTGGTCTCTACGACTTAATTGTGGCTGAGACCAACCATTATGCCATACAGTACGCAACCGCCAATCCAAGAAGCTACCACGCATAGCCTTTTCGGTGGAAACCACTCCAAGTTTCCGAACATAACATTTTTTGGGGCCTTCTCCTTAACCACTTGAGGACCCTGGGCTTTAACCCCCTTAAGGACCAGGCACTTTTTTTCCATTCAGACCACTGCAGCTTTCACGGTTTATTGCTCGCTCATACAACCTACCACCTAAATGAATTTGGGCTCCTTTTCTTGTCACTAATAAAGCTTTCTTTCGGTGCTATTTGATTGCTGCTGCGATTTTTACTTTTTATTATATTCATCAAAAAAGACATGAATTTTGGCAAAAAAATGATTTTTTTAACTTTCTGTGCTGACATTTTTCAAATAAAGTAAAATTTCTGTATACATGCAGCGCGAAAAATGTGAACAAACATGTTTTTGATTAAAAAAAACCCATTCAGCCTATATTTATTGGTTTGGGTAAAAGTTATAGCGTTTACAAACTATGGTGCAAAAAGTGAATTTTCCCATTTTCAAGCATCTATGACTTTTCTGACCCCCTGTCATGTTTCATGAGGGGCTAGAATTCCAGGATAGTATAAATAACCCCCAAATGACCCCATTTTGGAAAGAAGACATCCCAAAGTATTCACTGAGAGGCATAGTGAGTTCATAGAAGATATTATTTTTTGTCACAAGTAAGCGGAAAATGACACTTTGTGACCAAAAAAAAAAAAAAAGTTTCCATTTCTTCTAACTTGCGACAAAAAAAAAATGAAATCTGCCACCTACTCACCATGCCCCTCTCTGAATACCTTGAAGTTTCTACTTTCCAAAATGGGGTCATTTGTGGGGTGTGTTTACTGTCCTGACATTTTGGGGGGTGCTAAATTGTAAGCACCCCTGTAAAGCCTAAAGGTGCTCATTGGACTTTGGACCCCTTAGCGCAGTTAGGCTGCAAAAAAGTGCCACACATGTGGTATTGCCGTACTCAGGAGAAGTAGTATAATGTGTTTTGGGGTGTATTTTTACACATACCCATGCTGAGTGGGAGAAATATCTCTGTAAATGACAATTTTTTATTTTTTTTTACACACAATTGTCCATTTACAGAGATCTTTCTCCCACTCAGCATGGGTATGTGTAAAAATACACCCCAAAACACATTATACTACTTCTCCTGAGTACGGCGATACCACATGTGTGGCACTTTTTTGCAGCCTAAGTGCGCTAAGGGGCCCAAAGTCCAATGAGTACCTTTAGGATTTCACAGGTCATTTTGCGACATTTGATTTCAAGACTACTCCTCACGGTTTAGGGCCCCTAAAATGCCAGGGCAGTATAGGAACCCCACAAATGACCCCATTTTAGAAAGAAGACACCCCAAGGTATTCCGTTAGGAGTATGGTGAGTTCATAGAAGATTTTATTTTTTGTCACAAGTTAGCGGAAAATGACACTTTGTGAAAAAAACCAATAAAAAGCAATTTCCGCTAACTTGTGACAAAAAATAAAATCTTCTATGAACTCACCATACTCCTAATGGAATACCTTTGGGTGTCTTCTTTCTAAAATGGGGTCATTTGTGGGGTTCCTATACTGCCCTGGCATTTTAGGGGCCCTAAACCGTGAGGAGTAGTCTTGAAACAAAAATGACCTGTGAAATCCTAAAGGTACTCATTGGACTTTGGGCCCCTTAGCGCAGTTAGGGTGCAAAAAAGTGCCACACATGTGGTATCGCCGTACTCGGGAGAAGTAGTACAATGTGTTTTGGGGTGTATTTTTATACATACCCATGCTGGGTGGGAGAAATAACTCTGTAAATGGACAATTGTGTGTAAAAAAAATCAAAAGATTGTCATTTACAGAGGTATTTCTCCCACCCAGCATGGGTATGTGTAAAAATACACCCCAAAACACATTGTACTACTTCTCCCGAGTACGGCAATACCACATGTGTGGCACTTTTTTGCACCCTAACTGCGCTAAGGGGCCCAGAGTCCAATGAGTACCTTTAGGTTTTACAGGGGTGCTCAAAATTTAGCACCCCGCCCACTTGCCAGGACAGTTAACAAACCCCACAAATGACCCCATTTTGGAAAGAATAAAAATTCTGCTAACTTGTGACAAAAACTAAAATCTTTTATGAACTCACCGTGCACCTCACATAATACTTTAGGGTGTCCTCTTTCCAAAATGGGGTCATTTGTGAAGTCTGTCCTGGCATTTTAGGGTCTCTGCAATCATTACATGTATGGCCAGTATTAGGAGTTTCTGCTATACTCCTTATATTGGGTATACTGGGCTGAAAGGAAAAATAAAAACATACCTTGCTCCACATCAATGGCAGATCTTCCTCCACATCAATGGCAGTGATAACCTCAGGAGAGAGACACCCCGTGCCACCCTGCACTCAGGGTGAGCCACCAACTTATGTGACTGGGCCTCAGAACTTTAGTATACAGCATTATGCCTGTAGTATACAGCAATATGCCTGCCAATAGAGATGACTCTGTGTGGCATTAAAGCATCATCATAGGCCCAAAGTAAATCACATATAAACCGGGGGTGTCCACACTCAAGGGAAATTCAAACATGCCGTCTTATATCGCCAACCCAGGACAGATCAGCAATATCAAGCATGGAAACCGATCCTTCTTCCGACTTTTATGCTTACCCGTTTGGTTTTCAAGCTTACCTCTCCTCTCCCTGCGACAATGTGCGAAAGACCACTGAGTGTGTGCCTACTCCTGTGTCTGGAGTTCCCTAGGTTCTAATAGTGTACCTGCTCGTGGTACCTCTCAAAACACTCCCCTATGCATAGGCCAGGCTGGTCAGGACATTTGGGACAAAAATAAACGGTGTCAGTCCTTCTTCCAGCCCTGCTGCAGACACGACAACGTTTTCTTCGGATGCGTTGACCTGGGGCACACGGAAGCTGATAGGCGTAATGCCTACCATGCAGTCGGCTAGTTGCATCTGGGGGGGGGGGGGGGGGGGGGTGCTGGCACCTCCAGGATACAGGATGTCCAGAATGATCTGTTCCTGAAATTGTAGGAAAGATCCAGTTCTCCCAGCCTTACTGTAGAGAACAAAGCTGTTGTAAACTGCCAATTGAATCAGATAGAAAGACACTTTCTTATACCAGCGTCTTGTTTTCCGGGTAACTAAATAGGGCGCTAACCTCTGGTCATTGAAGTCCACCCCTCCTATGTTGACATTATATTAGTGGACGACAAGGGGCTTTTCAATGACCGCAGGTGCCCGTTGAATTTGGACTGTCGTGTCTGTGTGAATGGTGGACAGAAAGTAAACGTCCCTCTTGTCCCTCCATTTCACCGCAAGCAGGTCTTCAGTACGCAAGGCAGCCCTCTGCCCCCGTTCAAGTTTGGTGGTAACGAGCCTTTGGGGGAAGCCCTGGCGACTAGGCCGCGCAGTGCCACAGCATCGGATTCCTTCTAACTTTAAGTGCTGAAAGAGGGCCACACTTGTGTAATAATTGTCCACAAAAAGATGGTACCCCTTCTGGAACAAGGGTGACACCAAGTCCCACACAACCTTTCCACTGCTCCCCAGGTAGTCAGGGCATCCGACCGGCTCCAATTTTGAGTCTTTTCCCTCATAGACCCTAAAACGACATGTATAGCCTGTGGCCCTTTCACAGAGCTTATACAATTTCACCCCATACCGGGCGCGCTTGCTTGGGATGTACGGTTTGATGCCAAGGCGCCCGGTAAAGCGTAAGAGGGACTCGTCTACGCAGATGTTCTGTTCAGGGATATAAGCATCTGCAAATGTTGATGACAGGTGGTCTATGAGGGGCCGAATTTTGTGGAGCCGGTCATAAGCAGGGTGGCCCTTTTCATGACAGGTTTCGTCGTCGTTGAAGTGCAGGAAGCGCAGGATGGACTCAAATCGTGTCCTGGACATGGCAGCAGGGTACAAGGGAACATGATGTACTGGGTTCGTAGACCAATACGACCTCAATACATTCTGTTTCATTAGTCCCAAGTGAAGGATAAGGGCCAAAAAGATTTTAATGTCGGAAACTTGGACTGGTTTCCACCGGAAAGGCTGGGCATAGCTGCTCTCCGGGTGCTCGGTGATGAATTGTGTGGCTTTACGGTTGGTCTCAACCACAATTAAGTCCAAGAGAACCTAGGTGATGAACAGCTGCAAAAAGTCTAGGGCCGTTCCTAGATGAGCTGTCGCCACCTGGACTCCAGACTGGGTGGTGAAAGGGGGCACTACGGGTGCGGCGGAATCAGGGGATTGCCAATCTGGATGTGGGGTACTATTGAATAAATGTATTCGTTTGATTTGATGTCAGACCTTGGTGTCTAATTATTGAGGGGAAGTCCACCACTTTCCCTCCCGGCAATTTTTAACAATTTTATATTAATTTTATTCTGCTGGCGCCTCTGATCACCTACCAGTATACTTGAGTCCACCCCAGGTGAAGGGGTGACCCTACCCCATTTTTTCTGATCTACAAAGAGCGACTTCTTAATCCTGAGTGAGAACAGGTCTAATCTCCTCACCTGCCTATACAGTGGTTGCCTGGAGGTAACCCATGTGTGTGAGTATAACCATTTCACTTATTCATTTCCCTTCGTATCTCTGACATACTACACCATATTCGGCTCTCGATTTCTCTCTTTTCGATACTCATTTTGGAAAGAAGACACCCCAAGGTATTCCGTAAGGTGTATGATGAGTTCATAGAAGATTTTATTTTTTGTCACAAGTTATTGGAAAATGACACTGTGAAAAAAAAAAAATCAATTTACGCTAACGTATGATAAAAAAATAAAATCTTCTATGAACTCACCATACTCCTAATGGAATACCTTGGTGTGTCTTCTTTCTAAAATGGGGTCACTTGTGGGGTTCCTATACTGCCCTGGCATTTTAGGGGCCCTAAACCGTGAGTAGTCTAGAAACCAAATGCCTCAAAATGACCTGTGAATAGGACGTTGGGCCCCTTAGCGCACTTAGGCTGCAAAAAAGTGTCACACATGTGGTATCGCCGTACTCAGGAGAAGTAGTATATTGTGTTTTGGGGTGTATTTTTACACATACCCATGCTGGGTGGGAGAAATCTCTCTGTAAATGGACAATTGTGTGTAAAAAAAATCTAATTTACAGAGATATTTCTCCCACCCAGCATGGGTATGTGTAAAAATACACCCCCAAAACACATTATACTACTTCTCCTGAGTACGGCGATACCACATGTCTGACCCCTCTTTTGCAGCCTAGGTGCGGTAAGGGGCCCAACGTCCTATGAGCACCTTTAGGCTTTACAGGGGTGCTTACAATTTAGCACCCCCCAAAATGCCAGGATCGTAAACACACACCCCAAATGACCCCATTTTGGAAAGTAGACACCCCAAAGTATTCAGAGAGGGGCATGGTGAGTCCGTGGCAGATTTCATTTTTTTGTCACAAGTTAGCAGAAATGGAAACTTTTTTTGTCACAAAGTGTCATTTTCTGCAAACTTGTGGCAAAAATAAAATCCTCTATGAACTCACCATGCCTCTCAGTGAATACTTTGGGATGTCTTCTTTCCAAAATGGTGTCATTTGGGGGGTATTTATACTATGCTGGAATTTTAGCACCTCATGAAACCTGACAGGTGTTCAGAAAAGTCAGAGATGCTTTAAAATGGAAAAATTCACTTTTGGAACCATAGTTTGTAAACGCTATAACTTTTACTCAAACCAATAAATATGCACTTGTTGGATTTTTTTTATCAAAGACATGTAGCAGAATAAATTTGGACAAAGATGTATATAGAAATTTTACTTTATTTCAAAAATGTCAGCCCAGAAAGTAAAAAAAATCATTTTTTTGACAAAATTCATGTCTTTTTTGATGTATGTAATAAAAACGAAAAATCACAGCAGCAGTCAAATAGCACCAAAAGAAAGCTGTATTAGGGACAAGAAAAGGACGTAAAATTCATTTAGGTGGTAGGTTGTATGACCGAGCAAAAAACCGTTAAAGCTGCAGTGGTCTGAATGGAAAAAAAGGCTCTGGTCCTTAAGGGGCGAAAAGACTGTGGTCCTTATGTGGTTAAAGGGTTAGATGATTTATAAAGTAAAGTGCAGTAATGTGCCCTTGGAAGATGCCATTTGTACTACTACATGATATGTGCTTTTGCAATCTTTAAACACTCATGTAAACAGGTTTAATGCTTTTATTTATAAATGCACTTATTCTTTACACCACACTGATCAACAACATATGTGACAGGGAATTTGGTATGTTATAATTAAGGGCTGGTATTTTTTATCAAGATTTGTCTGATAATAACGTGTTTTGGTTTTATACAGTGATGTTTAACTATCATTCCTTCTTGTTACAAAATTAGAAAATTAGTGCTTTGCCAAGTAATTTGCATATACTGCACATTGTTTTTCATTAATTCATTTTCACTGTATTACACATGATTGAGTATGTTTAAAATCTGCATACCTCTCCACTAATTGTGTTTTTCATTCATCAGTATTGCAGTATGTTTTTCTTACATAGATTTTATACAGTGTTTGGTAGAGCTGTTAAAAGTACATCTGTTGTCCATCTACAGTTTTATAAAATCTGATAATAATGTGTAAACAGGAACTTGTTTGATTAAAAAGTAACTGTCTGGCATAAAATCCAAAATAAATTCTCTATTTCTATTTGTTAAATAAGTAAAAAGGATGCTAAATAGGCAAACCAAACATTCATAATCAATCTTACTTTTCTTTTCCAGAAGAATATCATTCCCCATATCCCAGCTCTTATTTCGTACATCTGCCGCACAAAGGAAGTTACAGTGCATGCTGGGGCTTTCTTTTTTCTTCTTTACTTTCCTCCCCTTCCCCTAAGACACAGCTAATTCAGCCTGATTGGCTGAAGTCTCTATCCCTCCCATGCCTCTGATCCTCTCTGATCGGCTACCGTAGTGTGCCATTCTCTGCCCCTACCCGCACTCCTGCTGCATCCATGGGAACCCCCCGCAATCCCGCTGCTTTATGGGTACCACCGCACTGCTGCCACTTCCATGGACAGCCCCCCGCACTGCTGGTACATCCATGGGCATCCCCCTTCTTCCCTGCGGCATCCACCCTCCTCCTTGCAGCATTACAGAGCACAGCAGGGAAGAATAAAGGCAGCGCACAAAGACTAGCCTCCTCTTGGTTCCAGGCGATTGAGTTCTCGTCTATACTCTCTGTACTAACGGCAGCGGTAGTGCAGAGTATAGGCAGGAACTCCATCACCTGGAACCATAAGGAGATGAGTCTGTGTCCGCTGCGCTCTGTAATGCTGTGGGGAGGAGGGGGGATGCCGGGGGAGTAAGGGAGGAAATTACCTTAGGATTGGCTTCAATCTGTGTGGGAGCCAGGATGGCAACTGCCAAGAACAAAATTCTTTGTATTTACTATATAAATTTAGCTGAAATCAAAACATGGAAAGTGCAATACACATGTTATGTAAGTAGAGCACATATTTATATACTTACAAAAGTGTTTTTTGATTTTAGTATGTTTTTTGGTATAGGATGGCTGACCGCTCCTCTTTAACAGCAACACTGGAATCAATTCATAAAGCTAATCATGAATTCTGAGCCATAATAGATACTGTAATATATGCAGTTATACAGCGCTACACAATCTACTGTAGGAACACAAATGCTACCAATTCATCAGCAATCCATATACAGTATTGTTACACAGCTAAGTTAATTTAATGTTCAACAAGAGTAAGTCCACGGGGAGTGCGCCCAAGAATTGTAGATATATAAACAATAATATAGCGACCCAGTCCACTGAATAGTTCTTGTAGTTCCACTCCAACTCAGTGTTCAATATTCCGCTGCATCCCACTTGCTGGGCTATTATATTCACTACACCTCCACCACACCCAAGTATGTAAAGGGACTCACCCTTTACTAAGACCTTCACTCAGGTCTTAGTCAGACACTGGGGTTATTCCCGGGTCACCCCCGACCGCTGCGATCAGATTAGATGGTTCCTGACTTCTATTCTCGTGGGCTTTTGTCAGATGTAACCTCCAAATAAAAAACTCCACATAGCGTAATACCGTAAAAACTGTTAAAACTACAAAAATTTATTGCACTTACAATTTTCCGCATAAAACATCAGCATGAGTTTTTTAACGGGCTCTCCCCCGCATTGATGGCCGCTGGTGGGCTCCCTTAATAGAGCGTCAGTTCACAGAACGGCTGCCGCGCGCACAGCCGCTAAGGAAACCCCGCGTGCGTTCGCTCACTGCACTCCACGCCAAAATCAGGCCCCGCCCGACTAGTTTCGTCACAAGGTATGACTCATCAGGAGCTGGGTCCTTCATTGGCCAAGAGTGCTTTATACTATACCCTCCCATCTAGCCTCCATTAGTGCTTGCGATTTTTCATACCCACCCCCCTCCCCTTCCATCATCCAATCCCGGAGGTATTTTTGGGGAAAAAAAACTCCGCCGCTGTAAAAATATCAACATATATTCTTGCTTCTAATCGCAAGCGCTGGCAGCACTCATTTAAAATCCTGTCCTATTCTCCTATTTGCCAGCATCCAGCGCGAGCGATCAGGATACATTTTTATCCTGATCGCTCGCGCTGGATGCTGGCAAATAGGAGAATAGGACAGGATTTTAAATGAGTGCTGCCAGCGCTTGCGATTAGAAGCAAGAATATATGTTGATATTTTTACAGCGGCGGAGTTTTTTTTCCCCAAAAATACCTCCGGGATTGGATGATGGAAGGGGAGGGGGGTGGGTATGAAAAATCGCAAGCACTAATGGAGGCTAGATGGGAGGGTATAGTATAAAGCACTCTTGGCCAATGAAGGACCCAGCTCCTGATGAGTCATACCTTGTGACAAAACTAGTCGGGCGGGGCCTGATTTTGGCGTGGAGTGCAGTGAGCGAACGCACGCGGGGTTTCCTTAGCGGCTGTGCGCGCGGCAGCCGTTCTGTGAACTGACGCTCTATTGAGGGAGCCCACCAGCGGCCATCAATGCGGGAGAGAGCCCGTTAAAAAACTCATGCTGATGTTTTATGCGGAAAATTGTAAGTGCAATAAATTTTTGTAGTTTTAACAGTTTTTACGGTATTACGCTATGTGGAGTTTTTTATTTGGAGGTTACATCTGACAAAAGCCCACGAGAATAGAAGTCAGGAACCATCTAATCTGATCGCAGCGGTCGGGGGTGACCCGGGAATAACCCCAGTGTCTGACTAAGACCTGAGTGAAGGTCTTAGTAAAGGGTGAGTCCCTTTCCATACTTGGGTGTGGTGGAGGTGTAGTGAATATAATAGCCCAGCAAGTGGGATGCAGCGGAATATTGAACACTGAGTTGGAGTGGAACTACAAGAACTATTCAGTGGACTGGGTCGCTATATTATTGTTTATATATCTACAATTCTTGGGCGCACTCCCCGTGGACTTACTCTTGTTGAACATTAAATTAACTTAGCTGTGTAACAATACTGTATATGGATTGCTGATGAATTGGTAGCATTTGTGTTCCTACAGTAGATTGTGTAGCGCTGTATAACTGCATATATTACTTTACCTTATTTAAATATTGGCGCACTGCCTGTGGGTTCACATTATTGTTACAAACTGATTGTGTCATATTATATCTAGTTGTAGGTGGACTACCAAAATATATAAGACTGAAATATATATCTATGTTTTTGCGCACTAACAAATATTAGAACATAATAGATACTGTGCCCCAGACTTTCTTTGGGTCAAATACTCGGGCCACCAGCTTATTATACAAGCTTTAGGGATATTTGTCTGATTTATGACATTGTAGCAGCACTTTGCAAACATATTCAAGTTTACAACTTGAAATACATTAGGCTTCACTCTGAGCGGGGTAGAGTCCTTATCTACACCACCATGAGGACCCCTTCTCTGTGCCCTTGACACTAGAATAACAGGCACGATGGGTTTCACACTAGGATGAGACAGGAAACCGGTTTCGGTTAGACACTTATAGCTCTCAGTTTAGCCTTGCAGATGAACAGGAGTGATCATAGATAGTAAACTTAAGTGTTACCTAACCAAAGGTAAAGCTACCCAAGGTACGCACAGAGGTATGTTCATGCTGACTTCACATACCTTTGTTGGTTTTCCGTTCCTCTGCTCACTCTCCTGCCCCCCCGCCCTCCTTTCCCACTTCCCCAGTGATTGCTCTTTGAAAAATTAGAATTTTGGCTAAAGTCAGATTTCTAGACAAGAAAAGCCTTCCCTGCCATGATGTTCTTCCCACCTCTCATCCTCCCATTCCTTTCTTTTCCCTGCTCTATTCACTCCCCTTCCTGCCCCGTTCACTGAATACTTAGATGTCTTTATCAAAGTGCTGTGATTGCTTTGATGAAGGAGCCTGATGCTGTCCCAAAACATCTCAGCCTGCTCTTATGATCAATTAAGCACATTGGTATGAATTAGTTACTGGGCATTCGTTTCAAACATCACACTTTTTTAAACTAAACTCCTTGTATTACGGCCACCCAAGTAAGCATAAAATTGATTTTTAATACCTTGTGTATAGTACAGTTACCACCACATTCAACTGACTGACTCTTAAATGTATTAAAAATTGACCAAGCTGCACAAGAAAATAAATGTGAGCATCAGACAATGATGTCTGAACCCAGTCTAATGACCTTGCATATCATACACTATATGAGTTGCTGAAATCCACACAACATGAGATTGTACACAAGCATTGAACTGGCTATGTGCAACAGATGCACTTTTCTACTCTATGCAAACACATTGCATAGAATGTTATTTGATTGATCACATTTCAACATGGTTTGTATGTATGTAATCTCATTTTTCATTGCTCTTTCTTTTTATTATTATTTCTGCTTTGCTTTGTTTTCTTTTTGTTTATCATTTCATCTCAGGCAGCCCAGAAAATTGGAAAGATCTAGCAACCAAAACCAGAACAGAAAAAGCACAGTTTCTGAAGTAGAAAGGTAGGAGAGTTTTCCATGCATATCTGGAAAGACATACTAGGTAGTCAGCAATAAAGTGTTGCCTTAGTTTATAGACATGAGAGGAAGACAACCAGCTATCCATGGTATGTTCATAGGTCACATCTTTAGAAGGGAATGTTGACAGTATGTAAGATTAATTGCATTTCTTTATAGCAGTTATGAGTGGCTGCTTACCACCTGCAGCAATCTCACATTTGTCTTTGTACTAACATACAGTATAAACACTGACTTGCTCATCTGCTGCTACCAATTTAGTTCACAGGTTTTTAATTAAATGGACATTAATGTGTCTTTGCTAAATACAACAGGTATCCTTAGAACACCATGCCGTATTGATAATTATGTTCAAAATGAGGGCTGCGGTCACTCACTGAGATTTTTAGCAAATCTTAGCACAGTTTCCTCTAATGTTAACCTTTGGACCTGCTGCTAACTGCAGTCCTTTAAAAAAAAATTCTGATGACTTTTTTTTCTGGTATGGTGACAGGGCCATTTTTAAGGAAAGGCATTCCAGGCCATTGCCTGGAGTGCCATTGGTCCTAGGGGGCACCATGCCCCTGATTAAATCGGAGAGTGTATTGTCTACCGGCACTATGAGATACACAGTCCTGTCCTTGAATTCGGGAGGTATCAAACATCCAGACACCACCTTGATAAGGAAAACTGTGTGCTCATGATGCTAATGACAGATGTATAAACCATTGATCATTGAGAAAAAGAAAAAAAGTTCCATCAGGCACTGCAGTTAAATTGTATTTAATTGAGATTCAGGCGTGATATGGATCATAATATGTGAGTTCCTGGTGTTCATAGGTAGGTGCATGAGTCATAAGCAAACAACTTGTGCTGAGATGACAAAGTCAATATTACTGCATAATGCTAGGTACACACCATACAATTTTCTGTTAGATTCTTCTGTTAGATTTACCTACAACATGGAAAAAAGCTATCTGGCAGGTAAATCTAAGAGAAAATCTAACAGAAAATTGTATGGTGTGTACCTAGCATAAGATAGATGGCCTACCAGATCAAAGGGTGGTGGTGGGTGCAGTGCAAAAAACGGTAGGTTAATGGCCATTTCGGAAGAAGCACCGCCATGCGAAATGGCCGTTAGGCTAACGCTTTTTGCCCTGCACCCACCTCCACCACCTGATCTGATCTGGTAGGACATCTATCTTATACAGTAATATTGACTTTGTCATCTCAGCACAAGTTGTTTGCTTATGACTCATGCACCTACCTATGAACACCAGGAATTCACATATTGTGATCCATTTCACGCCTGAATCCCAATTAAATACAAATTAACTGCAGTGCCTGATGGAACTTTTTTCTTTCTCAATGATCAATGTCCCTGATTAAACCCTGCCCCTAAACTAAGCCCCACCTGAACAAAGCCATGCCTCCCAAATAAAACCACGCCCCCATGGGTGTTTATGCCTCTTTCTGTTTCCCTTTTTGTCTCCTTCTGACAACTTGGGGACAGCATTCTGTACTAACTGTAGGCAGTGAAGTTTCTTTTGTTGAAGTCCTGTGTACAAGGCAATGCAGTTGTCCTGCTATAATGTGCATTGCCAGAACTTCCTTACGTGAAAGTAGGAACATATCACAACAACAGAGATTTGATTTCAGAAGCGTAATTCACCACCATCTATTGCTCTCAAGTTGTGCATGTGAGAAACATAGGCTAAGAACTGTCTGCTTTATTAACTGCCACCACTCACTCTTATTTCCAGATGCCATATGAGTAAGTAAAAAAAAAAAAAAAAAGCTAAACTGATAATTCCTATTTAGCAGTAGAATTTGCTTATGAAGGATCATGTGTGTACATTCATAATAATAACAAGAAGAAAACTACAAATATGATTATAAAATGTTTCCCTTCTGCTTAGGATCCCAGCGATAGATGTAGCCATGGAGGGTCTCTTCTATTGTTCTATGATGTATAAAATCATTGATATGCAAAAGGGAAAAAGAACTGGAACAGTCGAGCATTTCCAGATAGGAACCAAAATTTTAAGTCGTATTTCCTGTCCAGCTTATGAAATCAAACAGCCGATTTTTCACCAGTTTTAACCACTTTGCATCCAAACCTTGTTTCCAACTTATGGACCAGAGCAGTTTTGACATTTTAGCTATGTCCCTATTTAATCAGCAGGAAAAAGTGTTTAAATATTAAGCCTATTGTTACATCATGTGCTGTTAATGTTATGCAATTCCTATTTTCCTTTTAGTTGTGCATTGTCATATCTAACTTATTTATAGATCTATTTATAGTTCTTCATTCATCAGAGCTTTGTTCCTCATTGTAACTTATTACCATATTACTATCTTTGTATGCAAACTATGAATTCCTGGGTTATTTCATAAAAATTTGTTTCACAATTTCATTAAAAAGTATAAAATAAAAAATTATATAAAAACTAGGCCTAAGATCTGTTTAAAAACGGGTGCTAGGCTGTGGCGGTGACTCCCCCCCTCCCCCCCCCCCCCCCTTCCCCGCACCGGTCTCTCTCTTTTTTTAAAAATTTTTCCGTGCGCATACATCGCATGCCGCACGTGCACCCGTATGATAGGATAAGTTGAGGTTTGCAAAATTTAGAATAGGTAATACATTAGTGCTTTACAGACCCAATTTAAATGTTGTACTTTTTGTGCAGCTCTGCATTTGGTATAATTTTTTTTATATCACTACAACCAGCATGGAGAACAGGGGTGAAACCAATACCATAAGGGCCTGTTCACACTATATGCGTTCCTAGCCGTTTTCAGGGAACGCGTACTGGAACAAAAAACGCATAGAAACGGCTCCTACTGCTTTTGAATGGGCTAGTTCACATGTATGCGTATGAGACGCATACGTTTCTCATCCGCATTGCTGCACGCAGTTCTGTGCGATACGCATAGAAACGGACGCAATGAAAGTCTATGGACGCGTATCAAAAACGCGTACTATTGCGTTTTTAGCGTCCGTTTTCCTCTGCGGTTCCCATAATTCTTTTTTTTCCCCTGGGTCACGTGTTTGTGCAAAACGCAATAGAAAACGCATTCAAACGCAAGAAAAACGCATGCGTTTTTCAACTTGTGTTTCTTTGAATTTATACGCGTTCTACAAACGCAGCAAGTATGAACAGGCCCTAATACTCAGGCCCATGTGCAATAAACTTATTCTCCTGAGTTTTCTCTTAGGTGGTATTTTCACATCGTGTCTATAAATTGCCTTTTAAACCACTAGCAAGCAACAAAATACTCAAAATTCTTTTGATAGTAATTTTCACCTACTTTTTGGTCCTTTTTTTCAATTTCAAAGTGCTTAAAAGCTCTTTTAAATAGAAGTTGAAACATGATCTCCTGGGAGAAAACTCAGGGAAAAAAGTGAATTGCAAATAGCTGTGCAAATACTGTGCTTTCTCACACAATAATCAGATCATGGCAATATATTTGTCCACTGACAAGATTGTGTGGTTTGTCCTGAGAAAATAGATTAGCTATTTTTTGGCTGTAATTGGCAAGTGGAGAATTGATATTGTGTTTGTAAGCAGCTGATATAAAGCTTATTTATACAAGATAGTCCATTCTGTCTATCACTTTTTTCCCATGTCGTCTTCATTCTAAAAATGATTTATACAAGATCAAAGTAAAATTGAACAGCACTTTGAAATGTATAGTAAATTGATTAACACTTTCTGATAGCAGAGTGTGCACTGATCTGTAGGGTATAGGTTTGTATTCTTAAACTTGATATAACAATTCATGTGGATTTCCAAGTATCATTAGATGTGCCAGGTACCTGTAATTATTGTTTAGTAAGTATGGTGCAGTGCTGTTGCATACCTTATGACTTTTCTTTTTTTTGCATCTATGCAAAAATTTCATAAAGGTGTAACAGATTGCCTAACCCAGCTTTGGGGGATCATAGTGCAAGTTTGGAATCTGTGTAGCCATTCAAAAACTGAGTTTGACTTATATCCGAGTTATGTAAAGCTAATTAAATCCATACAAAGTTTATAGGGATCATTTTAGCCAATCTTTGCTGATAAGGAAAATCAAGTTATAGCCTAATGGCCTTATAGCTTTCATCTACGGACATCTTTGTTTTGTTTTGAACACTGTTGATAATAATGCTTTTTTATTAAATTTTTATAGAAAGAGTTTTCAAACCTCTCAACCAGTTTGCAAAAATTAAAGTAAACCCGATTCAAGAAAAAAAAAGATAGACACGTACCTCAGTAGGGGGATGCCTCTGGATTGTCCAGAGGCTTCCCCAATCTTAGTATATTCCTCTTGTGTTTTGGGACCCTCTAAACAATGTTCGACGTAATGTCAAAGAATGCTTGCGGTGGCGCTCCCCCCGTGTATGATTGCAGCTGCGCTGAGCAGGCCTTTGTCTCAGTGTACCTGCCACTGTGCAGGCACAGTAAGTTTTTTTCGCCTGCTCAGTGCAGCCTTGCTCACACATGGAGGGGAGAATGGCTGTAAAGTTAAAAATGGTTCCGGCTGGCAGAAGAGGTGTCTAGGAGGATTGGGGAAGCCTCTTGATCATCCAGAGGCTTTTCCCTACTGTTGTTAGAAAAACATTTTCTAGCCCTACATCTGATGTATATTGTACTTTGCAGTGATTATGGTGTTCCAAATTATGGGCTGAAACCATGTACCTTCAATGTTTACAATAACAATCTCTACTACATAAGTTCAGTGATGATGTAATGTTGCTGTAAGCTCACTGCTGCTCGGAAGATTCTCCCAAGTGTGTTCAGTGGGGTTCTCTACTGGATTTTAATATGTCTGCCTATTAACTTGTTCAGAGCTGGAATGATCCAAGACCTTGGCTACAGTAGGCAATATTGATGGAGCAAGAGAACAACAGTAAGCACAGTCAAGAAGGCAATGCTGCCAGTTGTACCATAACTATAAGTGTCTGCTTACAATTAAATATATTTAGTAGGTTTTTCAACTACATCAACTACATGTTGGGCAACATTAGGTAAGGTAGTGTATGCGTATGAGGGGAGCATGAAGGTTAGGTGTCGCATTGCACAGGTCAAGTTATTGTGTTTATTTGACAGATTACATTGGCAGATGCTAAATCAGTAAAAGCTGTGAAAAAAAAGTTAAGAACCCAACTGTCCATTTTATGTTCAGTGGTTGATTGTTCTAGCTATGTTATGTAATGATATTAGTCAACTGTGCTTATCTATTATACAGATCACTGCTTGAGAATGTAAAGGATACAAGTACTGTAAATATTAATAATCTGCAATATATGGTTAATCAATTACCTACTTTGCAAAGAACAGGGGAAATTGGAATCATGTTCAGTTTTATGAAGATCGGTTTGCTCAACTTTGTTCAAATAAACTAGATTTAATTTTGTCTGATACATGTTTAAAAATGCAAGAACCTTTCACTTTTCCTAGTTGAAAATCAATGTATTTGTGTGATGATTTCTGAAATGACTTGTGTTTGTGACCTTACAGAAACCATCAGCAAGGAAGTCAGTCATCCATGGGGGATTCTTCATACAGCCGAAGGGGAAGGCAGCTTCCGCAGGTCCCAGTAAGAAGCAACAGTGTAGAACAAGGTAGCCCAAGTGACCAACCACACTTGCGAGCAGTGTTTTGTGCTTATGTATGTTCTATGAGTTTTGGTGTGGATTGGTGGATAACTAATGTACTTTCTGTGTTTTTACTGTTGAGTTGCAACCATTTTAAGTGTATATTTTGTGCAAAGTTTTATGTCAAGTCATGCTTCAGTAGACATTCTGAATACAGTATGTGGTGTTGTGCAGAAATAGAATTTTGTTAAATATCTGTGTTAAATATTGCACCATTTACATGGTTTAAACCATGACCAACCATGAATTTAATACAGAAGCAAACATGTGCTATGTTACTTTAGTGACGTTAGTAATATGTGATTTCTTATGTGAAATAATTAATTTGAGCTGGTCAAAAAGGAATGTATTTTTTTCATCAGCGGTATGTTTTTTTAAGAAAAAAAAAATATGAGTAGATCTTTTTTGAAACATGGATAGATCAAGTTGGTGTTTCTTTACATTGTTACGTTAAAAACAAAGTCTTAAGTAGCATGGCGATGAATGGTATGAAGATTGCAATGTCATAATTCCCATAAGATGTAAAAAGTAATAGGTTTCAGGCTGTTGTATAGGTTCTATAACACTTCAGGGGTGCTGATCATTAACCCATTGCTCGGACTGCAGAATCTATTGTTAGAAGTTTGAATATTGTATACAAGCTTTAACATAATGCTTACATAATGACTACTATTTTTGCTAATTTTGGGCACATCTGCAATGTTTTTGTTTGTATCAAGAAATACCCTAATTCCTTGATTATATTAATACCCTTATCCCCTGAGTATATATTGTATGACCATAAGAAACAAACATATAAACAAGACATGGACATGTTAACTACAGTAAATCATGCCTGGCATAACTCTTGTAATATACGTATGCTTGCAATAAGCTCATCTATTGCTTTTCTTTATTCTATAATTTTGTGAGCAGTCATAATAAATTGTAAAGGCGCATACTATACCAGTTATAGGTATGCAGGAATGTATAACTAATGGGAGTGTATATGTGAATACTTTCTTTAAACAGTTGAAACTATGTCTACACTTGACGTCTTTAGTTCTCGTTTTTAAGTCAAACTATTGAAAAAAGATATAGATCATACGCTGCCTTTTAAACACAAAAAAAGTATAGTCTATAAAGCAAAAATGTCTAATTAGTCTGCATTTAATTTAAGGAGCTTAACAATTTTATACACATTAGTATTTAATTCCCATACTTGTGTAGTGTGTTATAAATTGAGCATTGTGATCTACAGTGTTATTGTTATTTAATGAAGAAAGGCCTGTATTGTACAATGGATTGTATATTTTTTATGCATCTGACCTTATTTGTGGATATTGATATCTAAATAATAGTGCTAATTTCTGCATATTGTAGTTCTTAATGTGGTTGTTTGCGTTACTGAGCTGTAGCTTGATGGTCTAACACTTCTCTGCCAAGAAAAAAGAGATATTCTTATAAAACTATTGGTCAAAATTGCATCTATTTTATTAGTGTTTCTTTGATTTCCTCCAACTGATAAACTGACATTTTTGGATTATACGAACTCTACAATAGGACAGTCAGAGATAATCCTTAATTTGTTTACTACTTTAGTCTTGGAATATGTATTTTGTTTTATCATAACACATTTTGCACGATTGTTCTCCTGTGTTGTCCATTGGATATTTTGCTAACATTTGATTTTAGCTAAATCTGTTAAACTGCACTCAGAATCATGATTTATATATTGCTTAATAGTATTAAAAGTTAAAACAATTCATCAGTCTCTTTAGGTGCATGAAGTGGATTAAAAAAGTCAGTTATTCTTTCCCTTTGAATATATAAAGTCAGCGCAGGTCTATAGTAATACAGCTTTCGTCATTTTCTGGTATACAGGATCTTCGAACAAAAAGGTAAAGAAGCAAGGCTTACCAGATTCCAACAACCCACATTATAAGGTTGTAAACGAGTTTAATAGATGGTCCGCAGAACTTTCAAATGGTGTCGTTTCACCAGCGATGTTGCACACCACAGATTCCTCCGGAATATATTAGATATCCTGAGGTCGCAGAGACTCGCCAAAGAGGAGTCCAGTAGGATAGTGACATGAAAGAGATGTACGGCACATCTAAGTGTAAACCGTCTTTATTACATAACAAGTAAAACAATTTAAAAACAAGGATAAAAGAAACTCACATACGGGGCCCGTGCACTGGGAACCCCGAAAAAGTAGCGCGCATAAAATGGTCAGTAGAAGACCTCAAATAAAATGGTGCCGCCTGTCGCCTTCCCGACCGGTTTCTGACTTTATATATTCATTGCTTGTGTGGACTTTTGCACATTGTCCTTCTCGGCTGCGGTCGCCTTCTGCCTTGGTGCTGACACTTGTTGTTTATTTTATTCTTTCCCTTTGCTGTGTGCAAACCATGCAGTGCCACCTTGGGAATTTTTTAAATCTAATATTAGATTTGAATAAGATCACAGTTTTGCTGAATTTGCGTGTTTTGGAAAGCAGTAGATTTTTTTATTTTGTTTATAACAACTTAGAAGGACAATGTCACTGAAAATATCTGAAATACAATACTATGTATTAACGGAGAGCTCATCTGAGAGATTTGTATTATATATGCACTTTATATGTCGGTATATCCTATATATGGAAATAAATATCTAAATTGTACTTAGAAGCTTTAGCACAGCTCAAAAAATTCAAAGACAGCTAGAGCCTAGTTCTATCATACAAACTGCCAAGGCAACCAGACCCACAACTTCAGCTAGAAATACCCTCATCTTAAGGGCCCGTTCAGACTGCAAAATGTGGACCGCAACGCGTACGAACGCACGCCATCCGAGTTCGTATGCGTTGCGTGGCTGATCCCATCACTGAAAAGTGAATGGGACAGCCGCGCGTTTTTGTAAAATCTGCGTGCAGCATGCGTTCCTGGACCGCACAGGTCCGGAACGCATGCAGTGTGAACATCAGACATTGCACTCTATGCACTCTATTAAATGCTTTTTGCAGTATTAACCCTTCTTTGGCTAGAAAAGGCATAAATTAATAGATGGGGTTAACAATGCAGGCTTTGTGTAGTTGTGAAAAATCATAATTTTATCATGTTTATGTTTGGGAAATTGATAAAATAATTCTTAACAGCCATGCTTTTGTCTCCTTGCTACTGTAACTTGAATGTGTGTAAAAGCCAAAAGTACAGAACATTTTACAATACTGCAGTTAGGATGGGGAATGAAGTTTATAAATTCTCTTGTATATCAATGAATAGGGATCTATAAGGAACTGCAGTTGTGCATATCTGCATGCATTTTCATATTTTTATGAGGATTGTCATACCCTATCTTGGATGTTGAATGTGCTATGCATTCTTAAGGGGTGTTTAAATGTTTTAAGGAAAACGTCATCTGTTGCATTATCCTTTGGAATACAACTATTTACTTGAAGCTGACACCAGTTGAGTTTCTCCACTTTGTGTGAAGATAGTTTTAGTACTTTATAATGCTATACTCAACAAGTGCAGCAGATGTCATTTATTTAATTTTTGACTTCCTGATTAAAACTTTTCCCCAAGAGTACACATCCTTTTCTGTTAATGGTGCTAATAGAGGTTATTAAAGATATTAAAGCACACAGAATCTCTATTATTTAAGGAAGAGATAATTCCATGCATGCACACAACGAGCATGATCATTTACCAAATATTTTCGTTTTCTCTTCTAATATATAAATCTAAACAGAAGATCTTTACTTGACCCAAATAAAGTGAGTTTTTTGTATGCCTATTCTTTGGTACAGTTGCTACCTTTTTACCTACAGTGGTTGTTCATATTCTAACATGATAGTGCTTTGACAATAAAATGACTTGTAAGCCTGGCATAATGATGATAGAGTTCATAGGGTTCATGGAAAACTGCATTTTTAATTTTGGGTAGGAGGTTGTCCGTGAACACTAGCTTTAACAAAGTGAAGGATAACTTTAAATATTATTTTTTTTTCTATTTTGTATGCTTTTTCTGCTCTGAGCAATTTCCTCACTCATTTTTGTCTTATTTTGGAAAAGGTCAAATAGCACAGCAAAAACTTATTTTCATAAAGTTTTTCAGTCTATGAAGACATTCTGCCATTTTTTTTTCATTTGACAAAAATCTTGCTGGTTGTGTAAACTTCCCGAAACCCATAGTGGCTTGTTATTATCCCCGAAATCTTGCTTTAGATGCATCTTTATTTCACCATGCTGAACTTTTGCAAACTCAGGGCTAAGAGCAAAATGGTAGAAATAAGTACAGCAAAAGAAAATCATGTAGTTTTGTCTTTCTTTAAAAATGGAAACTAAATTATTTGTAAAATTAAACTGTTTATAGATCAACAATCAACATCAGTAGTAGAAATTAATTTTACACAAGCCGTAATTTTTAATTTTTGGTAGGAGGTTGTCCGTGAACACTAGCTTTAACAAAGTGCAAACTGAAATATATTTTTGATGTGCATATATCATAATTTAATATCCATAAATGTAAGTAAGCTGAAATGAGTTTTGATATGGTGATTTTACATTTTAGTCACACAATAGTGTGCAGAAATACTTTATGTAGGTTAGTACTGCATTTAACCAAAAAAGAGATGCTCATGATAACCTATCTTTGTCACCTATTGACTTGGGTAAAATGAGGAGTATGTAGTCTTTTTATGCTGCTTATTAAAAGAAACTCAGGAAATTAGAGTGCCTTTCTTGACGGTGTTTTGAGAATCTAAACAATTGATTGACTGAATTATGTGTTTAACTTCTTGTGTAGTAATACGTGAAACAGGATATAGTTTTGTACTGCCTATACACATTGAAAACCTTCCTGCATTACAGTAAGCTCAATTTCAATGGAATGTTCATAAAACATTCTTTGATCAATACAATCTCTTAAAAGGACTGTGTCATAGAGTAAAAAAAAAAAAGCATTGGCCAGTATGCAATTACCTTTTTCTCCCAAGTTTTCTCCTAGCTGATATTATCACACCATATCAATAAATGCCAGCAGCAAACAAGAAAATACACAAATAGTTTTGACAGTATGGTTTAACTTACTTTTTTGGTACTTATTCAATTGTAAGTTCCTGAAAAGCTATTTTAAAGAGAAGATGAAAAATTATCTGCTAGGAGAAAACTGAGGAGAACAAATGAATTTGAATATGGGTCATTATGACTAATCTGTAAAGATAGGTGCAGTGTAACAGAAGCAATATTAGAGCAGTTACCTAACTGCACCTGTAATCATTATGTCATTTAAGAGCTGTAGTTTGCTTGGTTGCTATGGGAAATTACTCATTTTTTCCTGTAGTATTTGTATGTGTCTTTGTCAACCAGCCCACATTTTTGCTAGTTTTGAAAGTATTTGAAATGAGTATTTCGGATTCTACCAGCATCCAGTATAATGCCAAATGTTTCCTGAGTGAATACATTTGAATCAATGTTCTCTATCTTTAAGGCGCATTTATTACCTAGCTTATGCATTTATGTAGCTTTTTGTTATAGTTTTTGAGGGTGTGTTTCACTCAGAGTAGCGCACAGTGAATTGAACTGAAGTAACATTTCAGTCTCTTTAAATTTGCAATTATGTCATACTTTCCTTTCATTTTACTATCCGCTTAACATGGCTGGATGTTCAAAATACACCTTTACTGAAAATCAGCTTTAGAGAATTAAGTCCAAATCTGCTTATTATTTGGCAATGACTGAATGGATTTACAAGTAAATCAATATATTCCTGTTTAGTTCTAGTCTGAAAAGCTTGGATCTTGTTTAACATATGACAGAATCCATTTATTGCTCACAATTTTTTTGTGCAAAATATAAAAAGGACTGTTGTTAGTACCATATTTATATGTGTGCATGTATAGTTCAGATTATATAGCATGTTCTTTGTATCCTTTGTTTTTTTCCATCACTGTTGTTGTCCGCTAACTCCAATACTTAGATTGTGACATTTCATGTAGTGATTCTAGGTTAAGAATTCATTGCATTTATTTTGTTTTCTATTATAGATTTTTTTTCTAATATGAACTTTGCTTTGTTTGGAACATTGTTCTAATGTACAGTAAATACAATAGTCTAGAATATGGCACTAATCAATCCAATATTTTAAAAAAATATCAATTAGACGAAACAACTTCTTGCATTTTCTTGTATGTTGAAAAGGAAAGCTACAACTATATATATTTTTCGAGAGCAGCATGAGAGAGTCCATGCTACGTTTTAATGATATTAAAAAATAGTATTCTTCCCATTAAAAATAGTATTCTTCCCATTAATGTGGATAGTGCTGGTCATGCTTATTTCATTGTAGTAACAATGTCAGTTATATATTGTTGTAGTTTTGCTTTACTGTACATTTTTCCAATTTATTATAAATTACCATGTTATTTTGTGTTTTCTTAGAATTTATTATACAATTACTGTGTTTCTCATTTGTCTTTTGTAGCATGTATTGTCTTATGTATACTCTGCTGATTTCTTTCTTTTTATTTCTCATCATCCTATGCATTAAATCATTGAAGAACCAGAGAGTTATAGTTCATCTTCAACAGGTAAATATGAATTGCTCTTAAATGTCTTTAAATTCAGTGGAGTCCAAGGTAGAAACATTACAGTAATCGTGTGTAATAATGAATTTAATTATAGATAGAATTTCACACAACTAATAAAACATGTATAAAAATAATCACGTCTCGCAGCATCAGATTTGGTGGTAGAAGTAGGTAGACATGAATGAATGGAAAGAATCTAAAACACACACTATGAATTTAAAATATGAATAGTACAAATAATATTCGACTTAATCCCAGCAGCCACATAACGGATACAAATGTTGTGTTACATTTGGCCATACTGTGCTTTGTTTCAGACAGTCAGATGTAAGCATTGGCTTACTGTGGCAATTTTACAGGAAGCTACTTTTCAAACATATTACAGGAACAGCCCTATCTCTTCTCTCTCCTCATTATGGGGTTGATTCATCAAATGCTGGTAATACTGCAGTGCACACATAGCGCACAATATTACCTTTACTTCCACATGCAGCACCGCGAGTTACACCATTAGTGCGACTCACGGTACTAGTTGCGTGACCCTTGCTATGCTAACACACGTTACTAGTGGTAACGCTCGTTAGTAATATGCCTTACTGTAGCAACATTAGCACTACTTCAGTACAGGGAGTCGCACTAATGGTGTAACTTACGGCGCTGCATGCAGAAGTGAAGGTAATATTGCCGTGTATTGTGTGTGCAAGGCAGTATTACTGGCATTTTATGAATCAGCCCACATGTGACTTATATAAAATTCCTCAAAATGCCCTCCACCTACATAGATATTTAAATGGAAGAAATCTAATTGCACGTCTATGACACTCCATCCTTCTCTGCACTTTGCTGGCCAGCATAGAATGATCTGCATCAAGTTATTTAACAACCTTAAAACAGGCATGAATAGTAGAAGAGGTAGCACGTATATATATATATATATATATATATATATATATATATATATATATATATATATATATATATTTATATATATCTGTTAGCTGGTAACAAAAGCTTTAGGCATTAGTTGCAACTTGCAACCTCCTTATAGTCATGGACAAATTACTATACTGTACATATTGTAATCTAAGTTGGCTTGGTTATTGCGATCTCAAAATCTCTTGCAAATAAATTTTTCTTGTTTTATTGTGCTTTTAATTTTGCATAACAAAATTTCAAAGTCTTTTTCTCTTTCTATTTACCTTGCATAAAAAGACAAAGGAATAAATCACCTTTAATATGACAGCCTAAGGGCCCTTTTCCACCTGCAATCGCTAGCGTTCATGCTGAACGCTAGCGATTGCTGAATCGCAAAACCGGCGATTCCCCCGACGTTTGCGGCCGCGATTTTGCTATGCTATGCACTGCATAGCAAAATCGCGGCAATTATCGCTCCGCCGCGCGTTCGCGTTCCCGACAAAAGCGAATCGCGGTAGTGGAAATGACCTACCGCGATTCCTATGTTAAAAAGCAAACCGTAGCGATTGTAAAATCGCTAGCGGTTTGCGGTTTTGCGATTCAGCCAGCGCTGGTGGAAAAGGGCCCTTAAAGAGATGCATTGTTTACTAAATTTTTAGAGTCAGACATTTTGTGAGAATGCTGTGAAATTCCCATGCAAATTGGATTACATCATACTCCCATAAAGGAAGTGGATTAATTATTGTGATGAGCTCATTATTGCTGGTATCACTGCTTGGAACCTTTTTAGGTTTTTGATAAGATAAGTGGGAAAACCCACACAGCTTAAATTGGGAATTATTATTTTACTTTGGCTTTTGACTCCTTACTGGTGCAAAGTTGTACAAACATTATTAAAACCAGATACTGTAATTACACATAGCAGTATACTGTACTGATTTATTAAAGCCACTGCAAGCTGGATATCATTATGATAGATTTATCTATTAATAATCATGATGGGTAAACTCAGATGGGCACTGCTGCTTTATAAAAAAAATAATAATAATTTTGAAAATAGGAATTTTTTTTTAAAAGTCTTTTGAATTTCATATAATAATACTTTTTTGATAAATAACAAAAATAAAAAAGTCAACTTTCTAGGCTTGCCTGCTGGTAGGCGGGAATTATTGGATCTGGATATGGGACTATGTTGCACAATAAGAGGGCAGCTGAGTGCTATAAATACATATTGTGCAGCTCGTGCTTTTAGGGATGAGCAAAAATGAAAAATCAATTTTCATGGAAAAAAGATATCATGTATTCTTGCATATTTTATTAAAAGAGTGCACAGTTGCTTTGAATATGCCCTCAGACATGTGAAGGTAAAACCTAGTGGAATCTGGAAGCCTTTCTTAATAATGGGGCTTCTAGATATCCTCCCCTCACTCCAAAAGTAAAAAAAGAATTGCACCATGAACAAAAATGTAAAGAAGAGATGAAGTTTCCATTACAATAAAAATCTTGCTTTCCTTGCTGCTCTACGTCTAATGACTTACTTCAACTATTGTAATCCTCTAAACCAGGGGTCCCCAAACTTTCTCGGTCAAGGGCCGGGTTAACATACTTCAGACTGCTTGGGAGCCTAAACATACATTAAAAATTATGTTGAAAAACATTACATTGAATCTAGTTATTGATTTCCCCTAAACATGCATGGAGGAGAGAACTTTCAGCAGCAGCCATTCAGTCATGCGGTGTCTTACAGAGAGCCCAAGGTGGGCTAAAAAAAAAAAGTAGGCTACATGATCTGTGGGGCTGAGCGGATCAGGTAGCCACAAAAACCACCGCTCCCGTGGGCCACACTGGCCCACTTTCACTTTGGTGACCTATAGATCACGAAGCTGCACTGAGAAACTGTGTGTCTCTCATAGTGTGCAGGGATGCGGGGGAGTGGCAGCAGGCACGGCCGGGAGAGAGAGAGCTGCCCAATGGCAGCTCTGGAAACCCTGTAGAAACGCCCCTGGTGGGCGGTTTTTTGAACAGGGAATTCCTCTCCTCAATGTTTACCTCCGAGATAGCGACATATATTGTCTCTAATCTTGGGGTTCTATAGTGCAGCGGTGGGGGGGGGGCAGAGAGCAGCATTTGGGGGATGCAGAAGCATGTCAGGAGGCAGAGAACATGCCTCTGTGTCCCATCTGCCCACCTCGGGTTCTCGTTAAGACCGTGTTTGTGCACCAGACAGTGAAGCATACCCAGGTGACAACCTGTCATCCAGTTGGACAGCAGTTTCACCTGATGCAGAATTGAATTGGAAGCCAGCGAATGACTTCTCGCTGGCTTCTACAGTATGTGAATGGGTGGTGCCAGCACTGCTATTCTTTATGTGGGCTGCCGATATTTAAACGTGCTGCGGCCCTATCTAGAAGTTATACATTTTGTGTTTAAAGGGCCAGTGAGGTCTTAAAACTATGATCGAAAAGCCCCCCTTTAAAGCAGGTGAGCGACGGGCGACGAAACCAGGTGCCGCGTAGCAGCAATGTAATCCTGCGCAGGGCGCCTAAGGGTAATTAGGGGCTCCGGTGGTTGCCAGACCCCAAATTACATCTCCTTCCGGGTTGTGAAAACTTGGAGGGGGAATAGTATTTAACACCACCAGGGAGTTTTGCGGCAGCAGGGAGAGCCGTCATTGTGGTCTCCCAGCACCCAACTCACTGGCGATGTGTACACACGTACGCCCCCCCCCCATGCTTGTCTGCTTTACTGCAATACTGAAAAGAGTCCTGAATCCTATGGAGTCTATTTAATACCTTGATTAACTACTTTAATGTCCGCAGTCTCTGGCCCCTCAAGGACCAGAGACTGCTGGTACAAAAACCAGGCTTACCGACGACACGCCTCATGGATTTGCCACTACTGCTGATCGCGCTGCACTCCCTTTCATTAAACCCACTCGCCCTGCTTTCGCTATAACGGCAGATCTATGTTAGCCAGTCAGCAGCTGATTTCATTGGCTTCTGACCCTGTGATCAGTGTGATCCAGTGAGATTGGCTCACAGAGATCACTGGGTCAGGAGCCAGTGAAGCCAGCTCCGGACAGACTCGCGTAGCTCTGTTGTCATACTGACAGCAGGGCGGGCGGGCGAGCTGCAGCAGCTGGAGAGCGGTGTGATCGGTGGGTCCATGCAGCATGCGGAATGCAGAAGTTGAAATTTATACGCTGGCAGGGTTAGGCGTACACAGACAGGACATAGATTTCAACTACCGCCGTCTTCCGCTTAAAGAACCTCTGATGACAGTCTGCATTGATGCACTTCTTCACTATACTAGAAGACAACATAAGAATCTTTAAATCTCCCACCAGGGATCCACACTGACCCATTGATTTACCAGTTAGAATTCTTCCTAAAGAGCATTCTTAATGGTCATATCAGTGGACTAACTAGAAGCCCTGGTGGAAAATTTGAGGTGGCGGTGTCCCACACTGGCCTGCGCAGGCTATATTGACAATACCATTCTGCATCGTAGACAAGGGGTCAAAGGAGTCTTGCGATGAGAACCAGGCTGATTTTTTTTTATGTAAATAGAGAAAAAAAAACACAATAAAGAAAAGATTTTTTTTAAATTAAGGAAGAGATAAGTAACAGCTTAGCAAAAGCAATAGAAATTATCCACCAATATAACTAAATACACCTTTGTAATGATCTGTACCAGGCAATTTAAAAATAGCTTAGAAATAACAATCGCTAAAATTACAATTGAATCCCCTGGCAAGCTGTGTGACATAGGAAGCTGAATGCATTGAGATTTTTTTTCATTACCTTCAATTTACTCAGACCAAAAGAAAATCATTTTCGATGCAAAATAATTTTTTAAAAAGCTGATTTCATTTTATTTGTCTAATTATTCAAAAAAAGACAAACTTAGTTGTGTATTTGAAGTGAAAATAGGCAAAGGGAATTTTCCTCTCTGGCTTTGTGTCTTTTTAGAGGTTGTGTCATAAAACGAAATAGGGCAAGAGATTGTAATATGTTATTTTAAGTTGAAACACTATTTTAACAGTGAGTTGAAAATAAAATAAAAAAAATTGGTTGTCACTAACCCTGATCCATTAAACCTTCCTAATAAGCTTTCATGTTTCATCTTTGTTCGCCTTGTTTATATAGCAATATATTTTCAGCAACTACCGGTAACAGGTAAAATAAATTTTAAGTGTAGAAAACACTAATGTGAAACAAGTTAATCAGGATCAACTTATGTTTACTTCATTCTTGCTTCCTCTGAACTGAAAGGTATTGTATATAGACTAAAGGTGACCACACATGATACAATAAAAGGATCCAATTTTACGGCAATTCGATAAAAACGATGGGATCTCCCGAAAAAATCGAAAGCTTTTTTTTTTCATTCGACTGAAAAATCCCCTCGGATTTCCCATTTTCTTCGATTTTTATTGATCTGGAATGCCAGATATTTTTCTTTAATTACTCTAAAGATTGTATGGTGTGTGTTAGATTGTCAGTTTATTAATACACACAACGAGGAGAATGCCAGCGCATACCACTAAGGCTGCATCTGAAATGACCAACAGCTCATGTGTGCAGCACCTAAATAGACTTTCTGCACACTTCGCATTTAATTCAGATGCAAATCATATGCAAATTTGCTACTACTTATTATGCAAACAGGAAACTCAGGAGGAGGGGCTGGGAGCAGCTAACCTGATAGTTACATACTTACAGAGTTAAGAAACAGTGGGGGAAAGGCTGCGCATCCCTAAACACATGCTGCAATTGAATGGTTAATCGCACAGGCATACACCGCCTCTGCTAGACTGAAAAATGCATGCCCTGCATCCAAAACAAGTGCTAGCATTTATTACGCTAGGAGTAGAGTTGGGCGAACAGTTCGGCTGTGTTAGCCGAACTGCAGCCGAACTGTTCGGGTGCCCAAGCTGTCATTTATGTATGGCTCTTACTACTTCCGGGTCGCAATGACCCGGAGTAGTACGTCTGCGCTGGCCCGGCGGAGCGCGTCCTAGATCGCGCTCCCGTTGCCGGGCACTCTCTGCGCATGTGTGTGACGTCACTCATGACATCACACACATGCGCAGAGAGTGCCCGGCAACGGGAGCGCGATCTAGGACACGCTCCGCCGGGCCAGCGCAGACGTACTACTCATTGCGACCCGGAAGTAGTAAGAGCCATACATAAATGACAGCTTGGGCACCCGAACAGTTCGGCTGCAGTTCGGCTAACACAGCCGAACTGTTCGCCCAACTCTAGCTAGGAGGAACTTTAGCTTCCGAAATGGTTTGCATGCAAAGTATAATGTACTAGACACTTGCGCCACGGTGAGGCAAACCTCCGGGCAAGTGACCTAACCTAAATTTAAAACCTCGTGTCTAGTACATTATACTTTGCATGCAAACCATATTGGAAGCTAAAGTTCTTCCTAGCGTAATAAATGTTAGCGCTTGTTTTGGATGCAGGGCATGCATTTTTCAGTCTAGCAGAGGCGGTGTATGCCTGTGCGATTAACCATTCAATTGCAGCATGTGTTTAGGGATGCGCAGCCTTTTCCCCACCGTTTATTAATACACACACCCTAGCAATTTTGTCAGAGTTGACAATCATTTTTATCATAATTGGGGAAAAATTGAACATATGTTTGTGGTACATTGGTCATATTTTTGAAATGTTACAATCAGTCAGAAAAATGTATTGCAATTCTTAAATTGAACAGATATTTAAAAAAAGTGTATGGTGTTTGGCCACCTTAAGGAAGAAAAGAGGGAAACAGTGGAATCTCATGGCAAACTATTAATTCATCAGGGCTAGTGTCTACTGTGTGACCACTCAACTGTCATGCTCCAGTTTTGATGACCACACATCTCTAAATTGTTTCTTTGTTTATACTGCTATATTTCTACTACTGCAAATATACTGTAATTATACACAGGCTATAGTTATGACAAAGTCTTAAGGGTCTATTATCGCAAAAAAAAAAAAATAGAATTTAAAATGTGTGTTATGCATGTGTAAATAATGTACATTAATTCTAGGGTAAAAGGCACTGTAAGGCCTAGTGCACACCAGAGCGGTTCTGCTGCGGTTTGCGATCCGCTTGCGGGTGCGGATCCGCTAGGGTAATGTATTTCAATGGGCTGGTGCACATCAGAGCGGGAGGCGTTTTGCAAAAACGCATACTCCCGGGCTGCTGCAGATTTTGGATTGCGGATGCGTTTCTGCCTCAATGTTAAGTATAGGAAAAACGCAAACCGCTCTGAAAAACGGCACTTCAGAGCGGTTTGCCAAACGTTTTTTGTTACAGAATCTGTTCAGTAACAGCTTTACTGTAACAATACATGAAATCTACTACACCAAAAACGCTTCACAAAACCGCAAAATGCTAGCTGAAACGCTACAGAAAAAGAAGAGAAAGCGTTTCAAAATCTGCTAGCATTTTGCGGATCTGCTAGCGGTTTTTGGTGTGCACCAGGCCTAAATGTCAATTTTACTACTTTCTTGTCACACAATAGGTTGTAAAAATCTGACAGATGTGTCAGGTTTGGACTAGTCCATCTCATGTAGAACTCTCACGGTTTTCTTTATTTTCAAAAGCACTTACTGAATGGCAGTTGCTCAGTCCAACACCCCACAATAGTGTGCAAATACGTACGGAGGCCAGGCTGGCAACTTTTTTATAGATCTATTCCACAGAGGGTTTTTATAAAGAATAAAGGAAATACTGAGAAATCCCTCATGACGGGTTTGTACTAGTCCAAAACCTGTCACATTTTTTCATCTTTTTATTGCTTACTGTAAGCAACAGGAGCATAGGAGAAAAATAATTTATAGTGCATTTTACTCTTGATTAAATAACATTTGATACAAATGCATTAAATTAATTTATTTTTTTGTGATAGTGATCCAGAAATGGCTTTACGTGACTGTTATCTCAGATACGTATGTGGTATAAATGTTTGCAATGCAGAACAGTTAGAGATTTGTACTAGGAGAACAGTGCATGCTACGTTGAAAGTTATCATTAGGGACCTGTTTGGAAAGAGTAATTTACCTGCAGCTATGCACTGCTTTGTCGTAATGTATTTCTGTTTATAACGCTTATTATGAGGTTGTATATGAGACTCTCATCTCTTTCTGTACACTAGAAATAAGAAAACAATTTGAACAAATTTTGCAACAAAGCTGTTCTTTGAATTTAAACTGAAATGGAATAAATACTTTAACCCAATTTAATCTAAACCCAATATTGAACAAGTTAAATTCTAAAAGCAGTCATGTGAATTATTGGTAATTGTATGTATTGCCTTTGGAAATGGATGGCCTGGATGGTATTCATACAACCTTTGGGTGCTAAAGGAACTAAGTTCAGTTATCAATAAACCCTTTTATCTTATCTTGTCTCACTCTTTTTCAAGTAATTGGCATAGGGCTTGATTCACTAAAGCATGCAAAGTGTTAGCACTCCTGTGAAAAGCCACTTTGCACGTGCTAACATGCTTTGCACGTGCTAACTAGGGTGCTAAGTAGTTTGCACATACAAACTACTTAGCACCGTAGTTAGAACGTGCAAAGCTTTTAGGTGTGATAACTGAGTTATCACACTTTTGTGAATCAAGCGTTAATCTTCTTCTAACATTCAGCAATGATTACCTGGGCTTGATTCACAAAAGAGTGGCTAACTTAACTTCGTTAGCACGCCTAAAAGCCCCTTAGCACGCCTAAAGCCCTTTAGGATGTGCAAAGTTTTACGCGCTGTTAGGGCGCGCAAATTTTAGCGCTGTGCAGTGCGCGCAAAACTGTTGCACCAGGTGCACCTAAACCGTCGCACCAGGTGCGATCGAAATGTCACACAGTGCGATGTTTCAGGCGCACCCGGTGCGATGTTTCACTCGCACCGCGCAGTGCTAAACTTTACGCGCGATCAATAAAAGCTTTAGGCGTGCTAACTGCTTAGCACCCACAGTCCATGTTTTCCCATTATTTAAAGTGGTATTGTCACCAAAACATCAAATTTCAACAGCAACTGGTCTGAGTGTATTAAGTGATAAAGATGCTAATCCTGCATTCAAAACTTGCAAAACTTTTTCTGCTGTTATGGTTTGGAGTTATCACATACTTTAGGAGCACTGACCCTTTAGTAGTCAGTGCCAAACAGTGGAATGCTGGGGGTTCTTTTTCTCTATAATATACTCCTCCTCTTCCATTTATTTCCCTGCCTAGCTGCTTGTCTGAAACATGATCCTGCTCACTTGTGTTTACAAGCAAGGCTGAGGTTACTCAGCGATTGGAGGAGAAAAGAAGTGCAGTTCCTAGTATACACTTCAGTGGGAGTGTCTGAAGACTCTGGGAGGAGGGCAGCTAATGAATACACAATGAGCAAGTGTAGGGAGGGGAAGAAAACAAAAGTCAGGGAGGATATAATGTCAGCATTAGCTTGGCAAAATGGCCACTACCTAGAATAGGATTTTCTGCTCTTCCTTTATAAAATTCACAGGAATCATTACGTGGATAGCACAATGCATCTGTTATGTAAGTAGAAGTAGTATTTATCTACTTATTTATGTGTTTTTTATTTCTAGGTTAGCATGGGTGTCGCTTGTTCTTTAAGAAAAGCATAAAAAAAAACAGAGCCGGGAAACCTTTTAAGACCTTCAAGCTTAACACCAGTTTTGTGCAAACTATGTTAACCCCTTAAGCCTATCTGGACGAATATGTTTGTCCAGATAGGCTGTGCACCTTGCAGTGTGCAGTGCATGCCGTTAGCCCCCCCCCCCCCCCCCGATAAGTGAATGGGAATACACTTCCCATTCACCGATCTGACTCCCCCACAGAAAAACCAACGGTCTCTCATCAGAGACCGCGGTATTTCTGCAAAAAAAAAAAGTTCCCTGTCTTCATTCTAGTTCCTGGAAGCGTCATTGTATGCTTCCAGGACTTTTTTGACTGTGGCCATCTTGTGGCCAAATAGTTAACTACATCCACATATATTATTTAATAAATAAATACAATAAATTACATTGAAAAATTAGCTGTTTACTTCCCCACACCAAAAATTACCCAAATACATTTTTTATAAAAATAAAAAAATAAAAAAAATGACAATTACAAAAAAAACAAAAAACCATAAATAGTTACCTAAGGGTCTGAACTTTTTAAATATGCATGTCAAAGGAGTATATTAATATGCTTTTTTAAATGATGGGCTTGTAAATAGTGATGGATGCAAATAGAAAAAATGCACCTTTATTTCCAAATAAAATATAGGTGCCATACATTGTGATAGGAACATAATTTAAATGGTGTTAAAAGCGGAGCAAATAGGCAAATAAAATACATGGGTTTTAATTATGGTAACATGTATTCATTTCAAACTATGATGGCCAAAAACTGAGAAAAAATGATTTTTTTCCATTTCTTTCTTAATATTCCTGTTAAAATGGATTTAGAATAAATTAATTCTTAGCAAAATGTATCACCCAAAAAAAGCATAATTGGTGGCGGAAAAAACAAGATATAGATCAATTCATTGTGATGAGTAGTGATAAAGTTATTGGCAAATGAATGGGAGGTGAAAGATGCTCAGATGCAAACAAATTTCAACCCTGTGGGTTTAAGTGGTTAAAGAGACACTGAAGCGAAAAAAAATTATGATATAATGAATTGGTCGTGTAGAACGGATAATTACTAGAATATTAGAAGCGAAGAAAATATTCTCATATTTTTATTTTCAGTTATATAGTATTTTTTATAACATTGCATCATTCTCCAATATTTGCAGTTTACACACTACTCCGCATTCTAAATGATTTTACAGAGCAGCCCAGTGAACTATTGACCTGTCCAGTGCAGAAGAAAAAAACAATACAGTGACTGACAGTTGAGATAACAAGCTTCAGAAGACAGAACAACTCTGCGACTTTGAAAGTTGTAGAGCTCAATGGCTTTTTTGCATAGATATCAACTGGAGTTTCTTAACTCTTCCTGTACTGAAAACAATATTAGACTTATGTCTCTGCTCCTAAAGTTTTATTTCTTAGCTGTACTACACATATAAATCATTATATAATTTTTTTTTTGCTTCAGTGTCTCTTTAAGGGGCTCCTAAGAGATGCTATACAAGACTTCAATGTAGAGAATAATGTAATTTATCAGCATCAATATAGGTTTATGAAGGACAGGTCTAGTTACATTACCATGCTCAGCTTTTTATGCTAGTGTGGCCATTAGGAATGCTGTAGATGTGATACACTTGGATTGTGCAAAGGCCTTTTGTGCTGTTCTCCACAACAATCTGGTGAAAACTTTGAGTATGCAAGAACTGAGAAAGAATCTGTGTGCATGGATAAGGAACTAGCTAATGGACAGAAAGCAAAGAGTTGTGGTCAATAAATCATATTCAAAATGGGTGACCTTTAGCAGTGGGATCCCACAGTGGTCAGTACAAGGTCCAGTACTCTTCAGTTTATTTATTAATTACTTAGTAGATAAAGTAGAAATTAATGTTGCTATTTTTTCAGATTATACAAAGTTGTGCAGAATTATCGGCTCTCAGGAAAATTGCAACATATTGCAGAAGGATCTGGATAGGATGGCAATATAGGCACATACATGGCATATGAAATTAATTGTTGAAAAATGTGAAGTCATGCATTCGGTTGTACCAGTGCTCTAGCACCATACAAAATAAATGGAATACAGATGGTGACATCAAACTTGGAGAGGGACTTAGGAGTACTCGTTGACAACAAGTTAAATAATCATAATCAATGCCGAGCAACTACAGCTAAAGTAAATACAATTTTAGGATGCATTAAAAGAATAAAAAAAAAACTTGGCATACTACCATAATACTGCCCCTATTTAGTTCTCTAGAAAGGCTGCATATGGAATATGGAATTCAGTTCTGGGCACCGCATTACAGGAGAGATATTGCAGTTTTAGAGCCGGTGCAGGGACAAGCAAAATTAATGAAAGGTATTGAAGGTTTGACTTACTCGGAAAGGTTAGATAAACTGGGCATATTTAGTCTGGAGAAAAGATGCCTTAGATGAGATCTAATTAACATGTATAAATACATCAGAGGGAAATATAAAAGTTTAGCAGATGAGCACTTTGTCCCCTAGACTTGTGCAATAAGAGTAATTACATTGTGGAATGTATTACCACAGGAAGTAGTTATGGCAAATTCTATATCTCTGTTTACGATGGGCTTAGATGCTTTCTTTGCATTCAAACACATCCATGGCTATAATTACTAAGTTTACTAGGTAATTCCAGGAAGGATTTTTTTTATCGCTTTTGGGACTAATTGGACAATGCCATGTAAGGGTTTTTGCCTGCCTCTGGATCATCAGGGATACATGAATGTGTAGGCTAGTATTGTACCTTATTTTCTGGTTGAAATTGAAGGGCGTATGTCTTTTTTTAACCCTAATAACTATGCAACTATGATACTGAATAGAGATGGCCCGAACCTCCGATTTTTGGTTCGCGAATCGCAAACTTCCGCAAAAGTTCAGTTTGCGCGATTTTTTGCGAAACGCAATAGACTTTAATGGGGAGGCGAACTTTGAAAACTAGAAACATTTATGCTGGCCACAAAAGGGATGGAAAGATGTTTCAAGGGGTCTAACACCTGGAGGGGGGCATGGATGAGTGAGATAGACGCCAAAAGTCCCGGGTAAAAATCTGGATTTGATGCAAAGCAGCGTTTTAAGGGCAGAAATCAGATTGCATGCTAAATTGGAGGCCTAAAGTGCTTTAAAACATCTTGCATATGTATACATCAATCAGGTAGTATAATTAGAGTACTGCTTCACACTGACACACCAAGCTCACTGTGTAATGCACTGCAAACAGCTGTTTGTGTTGTGACGGCCGTGCTGGACTGGTGCGCACCATGGCCAGAGTGCAGGCGATGGCGGTTATCAAGCCCATATGGTCGGCCTGAGGTAGCTGAATGACAGAACAACAGTGACTGAGTGTCCAGCTGATCGAATTTGGTCTGTCCACAATGAAGCAACGACCTTATTATCTTTAGTGTGCATACCCCCCCCCCCATGACACTCATATAGCCGTCGGTCATTGCTTCATTGTGATATGCAAGCCCCTTCGGCAAGGTAACGATCACGAAGGGGAATTGACACATGTACATGCCTTTTGCTTTGTTGTTGCAGCTGCAGTGCAGCCAGAAAAATTAGGCAGGCATGTACACGCACCAGAAAAATCACTATAGCGGCCGCTGCTCGCAGCGGCCTTAAAAATTCAGGAATCCGCCTGGAGTCCTGGACCCTGTTGGTAGTGGCGGAGAAGGCAGTCAAGCGGCCTGCAGGCAGAGATGCTGTGTGGGGAGTAACTTAGTCATGGGGCAGGCAGTCACACGGTGTGCAGGCAGAGATGCTGTGTGTGGGGACTGACTTAGTCTTCGGGCGGGCAGTAGCCCTCTAGGATCCATGCCTCATTCATTTTGATAAAGGTGAGGTACTGAACACTTTTGTGACTTAGGCGACTTCTCTTCTCAGTGACAATGCCTCCAGCTGTGCTGAAGGTCCTTTCTGACAGGACGCTTGAGGCAGGGCAAGACAGAAGTTGGATGGCAAATTGTGACAGCTCTGGCCACAGGTCAAGCCTGTGCACCCAGTAGTCCAAGGGTTCATCGCTGCTCACAGTGTCTACATCCACACTTAAGGCCAGGTAGTCGGCTACCTGCCGGTCCAGGCGTTGGTGGAGGGTGGATCCGGAAGGGCTAAGGCAAGGCTTTGGACTAAAGAATGTCTGCATGTCCGACATCACCATGAGATCGCTGGAGCATCCTGTCCCTTGCCTGCGTGGACATGTTAGGAGGATTACTGGCAGTGGTACCTTTATTCCATTGTGCTGTGACATCACCCTTAAACGCACTGTAAAGCATAGCTGCCAGCTTGTTCTGCATGTGCTGCATCCTTTCTGCCTTCAGGCGAGTTGGTAACATTACCACTTTGTGCCTACACCGAGGGTCTAGTAGCATGGCCACCCAGTACAGCTCATTCCCCTTGAGTTTTTTTATACGGAGGTCCCTCAACAGGCTGGACAGCATGAAAGACGCCATCTGCACAAATTTGGATCCAGACGTACTATCTATCTCCTCTTGCTCTTCCTCAGTGACGTCAGGTAAGTTCTCCTCCTCCCCCCAGCCATGAACAATACCACGGGAACATTGAGCAGCACAAGCCCCCTGCGACGTCTGCTTCGGTTGTTCTTCTGCTGCCTCCTCCAAAAAAAAAAAAAACCTTCCTCATCACCTGAGTCTGACTCCTCTTCCCCACACTACTCTTCCTCCTCCTCCTTCTCTCCCCTCTGTGCTGCCGCAGGTGTTGAGGAAACATCTGGTTCTGATGAGAATTGATCCCACAACTCTTCCTCCTGTTCCTCTTCACGCTCCTCCACAGCTTGATCCACCACTCTACGCACGGCACGCTCCAGGAAAAAAGCATAGGGGATCAAGTCGCTGATGGTGCCTTCACTGCGACTCACCATGTTTGTCACCTCCTCAAACGGCCGCATGAGCTTGCAGGCATTTCGCATGCGTGTCCAGTTCTTGGGCCAGAACATCCCCATCTTCCCAGACTGTGTCCTTCTACTGTAGTTGTAGAGATACTGGGTGATGGCTTTCTCCTGTTGTAGCAGGCAGTCAAACATGACCAGAGTCGAATTCCAGCGAGTCAGGCTATCACGAATCAAGCGTCTCACCGGCAACTTGTTTCTCTGCTGAATGTCCGCAAAGCGTGCCATGGCCGTGTAAGACCGCCTGAAATGTCCACACAACTTCCTGGCCTGCTTCAGGACGTCCTGTAAGCCTGGGTACTTAGACACAAATCTCTGAATTGTGAGATTCAGTACATGTGCCATGCAGGGTAAATGTGTCAACTTTCCCAAATTCAAAGCCGAAATGAGATTGCTGCCGTTGTCACACACCACGTTGCCGATCTCCATTTGGTGTGGGGTCAGCCACTGATCCACCTGTTTGTTAAGAGCAGACAGGAGAGCTGCTCCAGTGTGACTCTCCGCTTTGAGGCAAGACATGTCTAAGATGGCGTGACACCGTCGTACCTGGCATGCAGTATAGGCCCTGGGGAGCTGGGGCTGTGTAGCTGGAGAGGAGATCGCAGCACCAGTAGAGTTGAGCTGCCACTCAGCCAAGGGGGAGGAGGGGGGCAACAGTGAAGAGGATGTAGCAGGAAGAGAGGAGGTGGCAGCAGGCCTGCCTGCAAGCCGTGGAGATGTCACAAGTTCCGCTGCACAGCCACGTACTCCCTGCTTGCCATCGGTCACCAGGCTGACCCAATGGGCTGTGTAAATAATGTACCTGCCCTGACCGTGCTTGGCAGACCAGGCATCCGTGGTCAGATGGACCCTTGACCCAATGCTGTGTGCCAGAGATGACACTACTTGCCTCTCAACTTCATGGTACAGTTTGGGTATTGCCTTTTTGGAGATATAATTGCGGCCTGGTATCTTCCACTGCGGTGTCCCAATGGCCACAAATTTTTGGAAGTCCTCAGAGTCCACCAGCTGGTATGGTAACAGCTGGCGAGCTAACAGGTCCACCAAGCCAGCTGTCAGACGCCGGGCAAGGGGGTGACTGGCAGACATTGGCTTCTTCCGCTCAAAGATTTCCCTCACGGACACCTGGCTGCTGCTGTGGGCAGAGGAGGAGGAACGACTGAAGGTGAGAGTCAGAGTGAAGGAGGTTGGCCGTGATTGTGAAGGTGCAACTGAGAAACCGGCTAAAGATGATGCACCTGAAGGAGGAAGAGGAGAAGGAAGGTGGCTTTTCTTTTGTGTGCTGCTTTTCCTCAGGTGGTCTTCCCATTGCAGTTTGTGCCTTTTCAGCATGTACCTTCGTAAGGCAGTTGTCCCTATGTGGATGTTGGCCTTTCCACGACTCTTTTGGAGGCAGAGAGAACAGATGGCATTGCTCTGATCTACGGCAGACACCATAAAACAATTCCAAACAGCTGAGCCCCTCTGGGGTGTGGGCACTATGGTGGCCTCAGCAGCTGACATTGAAGCCATGTTGGCTGGCTGTCCATAGGTGGCGATACATGGTGCCGGACACTGCCACCAGCTGTTTCTGACAACGAGTTCCCCCTGCTTTCAGCAACTCGTCTCCACCTACTCCTCTCTGACTCCCCCTCTGAACTGTCCCCCTGTTCATCTCCTCTATTGGGAACCCACGTGGCATCCGTATCATCATAATCATTCTCCCCAGGTGATCATTTCAAATTATAAATAAAATGTGCAAGCAAGAAATTACTGAGAATAATTTTGACGTTACCCTTTCACAGAATTTTTGGTACTTTTTCAATTGCAGAGTGCAATTACTGTTTACTTTAAACAGAAGATGTTAAAGTATCTCCTAGGAGAAAACTTGGGAGGAGAAGTGAGTTGGATTGTGTCCAATGTCATTTTTCCTTTGTCACAACTATCCAGTAATACCTCTGACAGACTGTTACCAATTTTTTTTTCTAATTATTCCCATTATAATGCATTTAGTATACAATTACTCTTAGCATAATGTACCACCCAAAGAAAGCCTATTTGGTGGTGGAAAAAAACAAGGTATAGATCATTTTGTTGTGATAAGTAGTGATAAAGTTATTGTGGAATGAATGGGAGGAGCGCTGAAATGTGAAAATTCCTCTCGTCCACAAGGTGAAAAATACCCGCGGGCTGATAAAGAGAGAAACAGAGAGCCCAAAATGGTGTAGTATGTATTGGATCAAAGGGAGACAATGATTAGTAAGTAATATACTCACAAACATGGGTTACCGCTCAGGTAACCACTGTATAGGCAGGTGGGGAGATTAGACCTGTCCCCCCTCAGGATTAAGATGTCGCTCTCTGAAGAAAGAAAAGAGGGTTTATCACCCTTCCACCAAGGGTGGATATCTTGACTAATAGATGTACAGAGGCGCCAATAGGATAAAAACTACTAAAATGTTTAAAATATTCGGGTGGCGGTGGTGGACCAGCCACTCAAAAAAGGACTTGATGCTGTCGCTTGAGAAAACAAAACAATTTATTCACATACTCCACGAACAATATCGCAACGCGTTTCACGGGCACAATCCCACTTCATCAGGCATTCAACAATGGGACATAGCAAGGAAATGAACAGCGCTACTTAAAAACAGGCAAGTGCCTACCTGCAAAAGAGTGCAAGCCCCACTTGTGGGATATAATACACACCGAGCATACACATGACCTGTCTACCACTGGAGGAGGATGTTAGTTTCCTGTAACAGCTTGCATGCAACCTATTAAGTACTCGTCCCTCCCACTGCGAAGAAGTCGATCCTCCATGGGAGGGGCCTAACACTAACTAAATCCTAACCTATGTATATGCATAGCCTGGGTGCGGCTAATCAAATAAAATTGAAAATTGCGCAAAAGGTGGATCAGCGCAACACCAGGCCGCCTCCGAATGGCCTCCAATCAGAGGTTCGACGACTTCGCAGTGGGAGGGACGAGTACTTAATAGGTTGCATGCAAGCTGTTACAGGAAACTAACATCCTCCTCCAGTGGTAGACAGGTCATGTGTATGCTCGGTGTGTATTATATCCCACAAGTGGGGCTTGCACTCTTTTGCAGGTAGGCACTTGCCTGTTTTTAAGTAGCGCTGTTCATTTCCTTGCTATGTACTAATTTATTTCGTTTTTGGTCAGCTGCTCCCACTTAACAGACATGCTTTTGGTGTATATGCAGAGCTTCTGTTTGGGTTCAAGGTGCGTTTGTAGTTTCTGGGGGGGCTCAGCGCACCTCTGATTGGAGGCCATTCGGAGGCGGCCTGGTGTTGCGCTGATCCACTTTTTGCGCAATATTCAACAATGGGAGTATTACACACGTGCAGGTCCAGTATACGCTTGGCACCTCTGTGGGCTGAAATGGTTAAAGATGCGTTTTCAAAAACGCTGGTTTTGTTGCAGGAATGCTGCCAAAACGCACGTAATGAAAGTCAATGGGAACGCAATGGTATGCTATTCTCATGTGTTTGCTTTGCATTTTTTTCCCAAAAACATGTTGTTTTTTTTACTGTATTTTCGCTTCCTGTTGTCTTCCAAGTGATTTGCATAAATGAAAATCTAAAAACGCATGGAACACGCATACAAAACACATATGCGTTTTGTATATGCAAACCGCAAACGCATTAAAACGCGCGCAAAACACATGAAATACGCATTTCGAAACGCACCAAAAACGCAGTAAAATCCACAAAATATGAACACAGCTTTAAAGCGGATCCGAGATGAAAAACTAACTATAACAAGTAACTTGTCTATTTATCTTATCTAAAGTTTAGATAGTTTACACAGCAAATCTAGCTGCAAACAGCTTTAATAGGATATGATTATTTCTTCCTGTGATACAATGACAGCAGCCATGTTGTTTGTAAACATTACACAGAGACAGGCTTATCTGTATCTTGAGCAAAAAAACCTAATCCCCCCTCCTCCTCCCCTCTGCCTCTGAAATCTCTGGCTAGTAATACCTCCTCCTCCTCCTGCCCAGACTGAGCTCCCATGAGCCCTTGCTACTGTCTGAAAGTGCCTTTGCTCTCTGAAAACCTGTGAGCGTGGCTTCTTTAGTTTATAGGGAATTAGAGTATTAAAACAAAAACAAAAAAGTATTTGGCTTGAGGAATAAACAATAGGTAAGGAACACAATTATGCAATGAGTAAAAGTTCATCTTGGATCCACTTTAACATAAAACGTGACATAAAACACAGCCTTTCACGCTGTCATATGAGAGCCCAGCCTGAAGCTCTGTTTTTAGATATATACAATTCATGGGCATAACTACAAATCATGAGGTCCCCCCAGAAAAACTTTGATGGGGCCCCCTTAATGTTCACAATGCTTCCTTTGCCTCCCCTTGGTGGCCATCAGGATCTTTACTCTCATAACACTTGTAGCCACAAAAACACCTGATCTGAAGCATCAGAGAAAGGAAAGATTAGTAGTTGGGGCCCCACACACCTCTGGGCCCCTCTGCAGTTGCAGGGGCTGCCCCCCCCCCCCCCGCCCTAGTTATGCCCCTTGTACAATAGTTATTTTACTTGCATAGTGCATTTTTGAAAAACGTTACCAAGCAAGTCCTGTTTTACTTAGAGAGATATTGGTCTTATCTTGACTGTTATCTGTTGTATCCAATGTAAAAAAATGAAGGTTAGTGGTGTTATGCCAGTCTGTAAATTATTTCTGAACTCCTTGGCTACAGGCAGGTCCCTTGGCAGAGAAAGAGTGCTAACAGTTTTGATAGCCCTGCTTCCAGTGTTTGTCAAATAAAGTATTTTTACATTTATTTATATGTTTTAAAGGATGAGACTAGGTTCATATTATGACGGATGCACAGTGGTGCGCTCCTAGAGTATCTTATGTAGTTACGTTGGGTCCATTGCATCGTCTGTCACAGTCAGTCACACTGGTACCATTGTGCGTTTATTGCTGCAACCATTCGAGTTTTTCTGCTGTACCTTGGGCCGTTGCTTCTGCTGCTGCTGGGGACAAGCACAGCAATATTGAGGGGAGCTTTGCTGGGGCTTCCCATTGGATTGAAATTGACCACAAGAAATCTTCCCTCCCCAGAGAGAATTCTTATTGGTTTACTGAGTGGTGATCCACTCATCATAACTGAAGCAATGGATACTTTGGCAACGGACAAGCTTGAAAGGATCCCATGCTGAGCATAGGTTCCATTATCATGTCTGTTGTTCCGTTGGCTTCCGATCCGATAAACTGATCATTTTCACTGTTGGTGTCGATTCATAAAGCATTACCGCATGAGGTAATGCAGAAAACAGCTGACTTTTCCAAGCGCTTAGGAAAATGTCAGTTGATAAAGGCTGTTATCGCATGGAAAGCTGAAATTACTGAGCAGTGAGGTAAATTACCGACTTGTGCAGTAAATACCTCAACACATGTCAGTGAATGTAAATTCATAAAGACTAGAACATGCAGTAAAGCCCAGAAGCTTTCTGTTGGTGGGGTCATATTGCCCCCAGGATTGTTTATTTATTTATTGTAAATATTTTTTTTGATTAAATGTATCTATTTTTTTAATTTATTTTCTAAAACTCCCTCCGTCAGCCTATCACAGTGATTGGCTGTGATAGGCTTCGGCTGTTCCGCAGAGGGACAGCCGTGTCACTCAGCTGTCCCCAGTACAGCACTGCTGTAGATCGCAGCTCTGTACAGTGTTAATAGACAGCGGTTTCGCCATCTAACAGTCTCCGAGCGGCGGTTGCCGCTGGGAGACTGAAGGCGGAGTGGAGCTCCGTCATTCATGCAGAGATGCACGCAGCCATTCACGCCAAGCAGCATGGAACGGTCAGCTAGGGGTTAAAGCATAAAATATAAAGGACTGTGATTTTTTTCCAATAACAAATAGGAAAATATTGAAACCAACATTTTTATATTCTTTCCAAATGGAGTCAAGCAAAGTACACATTTACAAGTTTGTTTTGTTTTTGTTTGTGTGTGTGTGTGTGTGTGTGTGTGTGGGGGGGGGGGGGGGGGGGGGTTAAATGTACTGGATCAACTGGAATTTCTGAGCACAGGGATGTGTTTGTTGTTCGCACATATTTGTGTGTTTTTTATATATTCATACTATAGAGAGTGGTAGATTGCACTGATCAAAGTAAAATGGAGAACAAGCCTCCATACTTCCTCTTGGGTTCTCCAGATAGCAAATTGGGCAAAAAGTTGACTTGTAGGAATGTGTCTACTTTTGCATAATAACAAATCTAAGCTTCTAGGAGACACTTGGATAAGTTTGAACAGCACCCATAAAAAATATGGGTTGTGTATGTAGTTCTGTATTGGCATGTAAAAGGCTGTATAATAGAGGAGAAGAAAAAAACTGTTGCTGTCAACAGCCATTCCACGCTTCCTCTTAATAGTGTGGGCACCATATTGTCCAGAGCAATAGTATTTTGATATGTAAAATAGCTGTTAATAGTCATGGCTCTTTGTTCTTCTGTGCTGTTACATCTTATATGCGCATAGAGAAAGCTATATGTGTAATAACATGAGTGTGGACACCTATTTTTTCAAACATGTATTTTACATATTATGTTAAGACATTTTAAACAGACTGTGTAACCTCTGCTTTAGGTAGAGCTGCATCTGATAGCCAAATACAGATACTTTGTGCCCATGAAGAATCATTTGGTACATTTCCTTTTAATCTTGTCTTGGTTCATCTATGATATGCTATCTCTCACTACATAAAAAACATTTCTGTTATACTTGTCTCTTTGGAATGCTAATGTTCCATAAAGGACAGAGTTCTGACTATTTACTCTTTAAAAGACGTCACTGCCAGCCACATTGTAAAACAAAAATGCAGCAATGTTTATTCTTAAGAACACATCTAGATATTATTACAACATGTTTGCAGAGCCAGCAAAAGCTCAGATGTCATAGATGAATGAATAGATATATAGACAGCAGCTATGAACCAGATTGCCTCTGGCAGTCTCACAAACATTTCCTTGAACTTCCAATAGTTTCACGAATTTTCGCTGAAGCAATTCACAAATTTCCTACCCATCAATAGGCTGACTTTAAAGTTTAATAGCAAAGCCCCTTTACATGTTAGAACCACAAGTATGGGTAGGCAATTAGTAGTTCTGTGTGATGGAGGGCATACAGAAGGAAGGTGAAATATTCGGGCCCGTTTCCACTAGCCACCACACGCGGCTGCGAGACGCGCGGTGGCACTTCCTGCTCTGCGGGAAAGCTGACGAATCCCATGAGCCGTGCCATGCACGGCTATGGGATACTTAGCCTCCCGCATGAAAACTGTGGGCAGTGTCGGCTGAATCGCTATGGTAAGCGATTCAGCTGACGGCGCCCTAGTTTCCTATGGGAGAGTTTCCCCGCGCGGTTTGCCTGCGGGGAAACTCTCCAAATTCGCCCCGGTTTCCGCTCTAGTGGAAACGGTCCCTTAGGCCGTAGAAGCGGGACCTGAGATTGAGAAACAGTAGCGCTACATGTCAGCTCAGCCCACTGGCAGCAGTCTCTGCCGTCAAAACTGCAGGAGACCTCATTGCTAGCTGGCATCATGAACTGAATGACATCTGCTATGAATGCCACCCATGAAGGTGTCTAGAAGTTGCATGGTGGCATTAGGCCCAAAGATGGAGGACCTGAGATAGTGTGAGTCAGCGAGAGTAGTAGAAGTGTGTTGCCTCTGGTCAGCTATCGCAAGGGAGGCTGTATTGCCATGGCCGGATTTGTGGGCAGGCCAGGTAGGCTGGGGCCTAGGGCGGGGTTTGAGCTAGGGCGGCCTGCAGCTGACAGCCAATTAGCTGCTTCATATCTCCCTTGTGTGCAGTGTGCAATGCTTTGATTACGTCCTCTCCTCAGCACCGCAGCTGGTCCATCTGCCCGCCCGCCCGCATGATCAGAGTGATTAATACCTGCTCGCTCTCATTCACAGCTCCCCGCTTACTGCGCTGGATGCAGAAAGCTGCAGGTCATCAACAGTGAGGCTCACAGTGATAAGAGAGAGCTGTGCCCTGTAACGAACAGTAGCCGTATACAGGAAGTAATCACTCACTGCCTCTCTCATCATCACTGTGAGCCACCACGCTGCTAGCGATCTGCAAGCTCTGTGTAAGCAGTGAAGCAAGTGAGGGGAACATTGTAATGGAGATGCAAGCAGGGCTATCACTGACATTGTACAGAAGTGTCAGTGGTCAGGAAGCACAGCACTATGAAAAGAGAAGCTCCATGTGCACACACAGGGGTCATTAGAAAACAGATCAAAGTAAAGAGGTCAGCACGTCTTAGTAAACAAGCTTGCCTGATTTATTGCCCATTTTCAGTCACTCCACTGTGACAGGTAAAAGGTCTGTTTTCCTGCTCCAGCCTTTTACTTTCCTTCAGGTCACACTCTCCCTCTCTTGTCCTCTCCCATGTATTCTCTATTTCTGTCTTTTCCCCCATCCCCATCTTGTTCCCCCTCTTTTTTTCCTATTCCATCTTGTGCTGTCTCTCCCTTGCATTTCTCTCCTTCCCATCTCTATTCTTTTCCCCTCTCTCTTTTGACTTTCAACTGTCCACATAGGAACTCACAATCTAATTGTAACGATCGGTGTCTGCACGCAGAGAGAATCTGATTATTGGTGATCTGCAGTAACACCAAGAATACAGATCTATACCTGATTATGGATGATCTGCAGAATCACAAATAATACAGATATAGTGGTAACCTCTGGACACCTCTAGACATATATGGTAAATGTTTGGTGTAACAGTATGACTTTGAGCAACCCATCTGATGAACAGGTAACCCTAAGCAGTACAGAAGACACTTCTATGGAGAGTACAGAAACCTTCCAGCAGCCTGAGATTCTCCAAGGGGTGGAGTCAGGCTGAAGGTAGGAAGGACCAGAGAGTAAGTGACACCTGAAGATGGATGTCACTGACTGATCTTGGAGACAATCTCTTACGTGGAGAGAGATAGCTCTCGAGGTCGGGCAAGCCAGGTCGGCAACACACAGACAGATAAAGTATAAAGACAGAAGGCTGATTCGGTATCCAAGACAGGCAGGGTTTGGCAACGTGATATCAGATATGCGTGGTACCGAATCAGAAAGCAGAGGGATAGTCAGGAAAGCAACAGGTCATAACAAATATCAAACAGTGCCTAGTCTTGGGTGTGAGGTCCGTGGTCTCTACACCCTGGAACTAGTCTGATTTATAACAGAATGATAACACAAGTTCCCTAGTCTTGGATGTGAGGTCCGTGGTCTCTACACCCTGGAACTAGTCTGATGTATAACAGAATGATAACACAAGTTCCCTAGTCTTGGGTGTGAGGTCCGTGGTCTCTACACCCTGGAACTAGTCTGATGTATAACAGTGATAACACAAGTTCCCTAGTCTTGGGTGTGAGGTCCGTTGTCTCTACACCCTGGAACTATTTTGAAGTATAACAGAATAATAACACAAGTTCCCTAGTCTTGGGTGTGAAGTCTGTGGTCTCTACACCCTGGAACTAGTCTGAAGTATAACAGAATAATAAAACAAGTTCCCTAGTCTTGGGTGTGAGGTCCGTGGTCTCTACACCCTGGAACTAATCTGAAGTATAACAGAATAATAACACAAGTAATCTGGCTTAGTGTGAATTCCCAGGTCCTCCTGGTTCAAACACACTGTTGGATCTGACTAAGGTCTGAGTGCTTCCACGTAGTGATCGCAACGGCAGACAACCTGAGAGTGGCCAGCAGTAACCATATATAGAGCAGTGCTCTCTGGCTCCACCCTAAAGTGATCAACCAATGGTTACCAGCTCTGAGGTCAGCTGACCGGCCTGGTCAGCTGATCCCCCCCTTGACCATCATAAAAGTTCTGCCTTTTCGCGCACGCGTATTCCTAAACCTGGGTGAACTAACAGGCTCAGCCATACCAGCTGCATGCTGCTGCGCTGGACGAGGAACCAGCCGCCTTGCTGTCAGTACATGCGGTGGCTTCTCTGCGTTCTGCCATGTCACTAGATGCACGATTCCGTGTGCAGACCGCCATGTTGGACGCGGAATCAGCCGCCTTGCTGTCAATACACGCAGTGGCTTTTCCGCGTTCTCTCAGACTAATCCCTACCATAGTCGGTTTATCGTATTATCATTATGAATTTTTGTAGCACCGACATCTTCTGCAGCACTTTACAGGGTACATAGTGATGTCACTGACTGTCCTCAAAGGAGCTCACAGGTTAATCTCTACCATAATCCTAGTCTATTGTCCTGCCATACTATTATTATGTATTTATATAGCAGTGACCTCTTCTGCAGCACATTACAGAGTACATAGTCATGTCACCGACTGTCCTCAGAGGAGCTCACACTCCTAATCCTACCATAATCATAGTCTATTGTCCTGCCATACTATTATTGTGTATTTATATAGCAGTGACATCTCCTGCAGCACTTTGCAGAGTACGGTCATTTCACTGACTTTCCTCGGAGGAGCTCACAGTCTAATCCTACCATAGTCAGTCTAATGTTGTCCCATATTATTATTATTATGTATTTAAATAGCATCGACATGTTCTGCAGGACTTTACTGAGTACATAATCATGTCATTGTTCTCAGAGGAGCTCACAATCTAATACATACCATAATCAAAGTCTTTTATTTTTGCATTTGCATTTATATATTGCTGACATCTTCTGAAGCACTATAGAATGTATAGTCATGTCACTGACTGGGGCGGTTGTTGACTGTTGGCCTAGGGCGGTAAAAAGTACAAATCCAGCCCTGTGTATTGCTAGCTGGTAGCATGAGTTGGGTAAAATGCATCAACAATTCCACCCACAAGTGTACATACAAATAGCATCAATTGAGTACTAAAAAGCAGCAGAAGGAGGTGGTGGGCCCTGAGAGAGCGCGTGGACTGCATTGCTAGCTGGCAGCGTGAGCTGAGTGGAGTACATCAGCAATGCCACTCAGAAGTGTACATAGAAGTTACATCAAAGGAGTACTGAAAGACAGCGGAAGGAGGAGGCGGTGAACCCTGACATGGATCCTGGACCATAGGGATGAGCTCTCAGAGTTGGGACAGTACCACTGTAACAAACTTACCTGGTGTGGTCTCTGCAGGCTGCTCTGATAGTGTGGAGCAGCTGGAGGAAGCCTCCTCTTCCTCTTAGGTCAATGGCATCCCCGGCTCCCCTGTAGACGTTTATCAGAATGTTCGCATCCCCGGCTCCCCTGTAGATGTGGGTCGGCGTGTTGTTTCTGGCAGGACGCACGCAGCTCAGAGCTGCCTTTATAGGCTGAGGAGGCATCTCTCATGGGGTGTCAGCTGTGATGTCATCAACTGTCACCATATATATATATATATATATATATATAAATATATATATATATATATATATATATATATATATATATATATATATATATATATATTGTAATTATTGTATTATAGACCTCGGCTAGCTTAACGACTTTGTCTCTGTCTCATCCTTGTCTGTGCCTCGTATATCTGATCCTATGGGTATGACGTCTGCCTGAATATTGACCTAGCACCTGTCTATCCCTTGTACTGTAGTCATCTGATTACCTGTGTAACGATCTTAGCCCGTTTTTTACCTAACTCTACGTTAGTCCTTCTGTACCGCGCATTTCTGACTTTTCGTGTATGGCCCGAGCTTCGACCTGACCTTGATTTATTGTATTTTTTGTGTGTACGTTAGACCCAGCATTACAACCACTTTCTGATTTTCCCATTGAAATTCTGCAATTTTGAGTAAAAATGCAAAAATCGGAAATTACTCTGTTTCAAGTGCCCGTTCTGCCATTGAAGTCAATAGTGCAGACTTACGCAGTTAATAACAGGCCCCTGTACATGGTCCTATCACTGAATTCCACGTATGGGAGATTAGTAGGAACATAGTAAAAAATTTCTAAAAAGACCATGTCTTTTTTGAGAAAATTGATTTTTAAGTTATATTGAAAACATTTTTTTTTTAATAGGATAAAATGAAATGTTGCTGCAGTACACTGGACATGCATTCAGAGTTCTGTAACCATTGTATATGTTATGGCCAGAAACAGAAGTCTGTCCACTTCAGGTTCTAGCCAGTCAAAACTAGAAGTGGCAGGCTCACAGCGGCCAATATCAGAAATGAATGAAGATTTCCGTATTACCAGCAGCAATGTAAGAGAAATGAAGCCCCCAGAGTTGTTCGTAGTGGCAAATATTCCTGCTGTTAGTTTCTGCAGAACGGGTGCTTTCAGAAGCAATGTCTGCAGCCTTCCCGCTCTGCTTTCCTGCCGCTACGAACAACTCTGGAGGATTGTGTTTGTCCCCTGCCAGAGCTGAATAGGAGGTGGGCAGCGGGAGGAGCCAGGGCCAAGGAGCCGGCTTAATTTCTCTCACATTGCCGCCGGGAATCCGGAAATCTTCATTCATTTCTGATATTGACCACAGTGGCACGACCACTTCTAGTTTTCATCGTCCAGAACCCGAAGTAGCCAGACTTCGGGTTCTGGCCGTAACAAATACATTTAATGAAAACAGACAGCATGGGGTCCCCCCTCCCAAACCTCTTCAACCCCTTGTCACCCATGCATGCTGGGTTATCCAGAATACGGAACCTGGACTGTGTGGGGCTCTACACCCTGAGCTATACCGACCCGCATAGTCCATGGTATGAGGGCGCTCTGGAATGGGGGGCGGCCAGACCTCCATCTCCCCCCTAGGAAATGGCTATACTTATTTCACCTGGGGAGGGGGAAGGCATCTGGGGATTCCCCAGAGTTGGCGAAGAGCCCCTTGTCCAATAGATTGGACGAGGGCTATGAGGAAGATGAGAAGGCTTGGCTGCCCCTCTCGTCCAGAGCCCCACTATACCATGGGCGAATTAGGCTGCTTATAGCTCAGGGTGCGGAGCCCCATGTGGTCTGCATTCAGCATTCTGGCTATCTCAACCTGCATGGGTAACAAGGTGTTTAAGTCGCTTGGCAGGGGGGACCCCATTCTGTCTGTTTTCATGAAAAGTTTACAATGTGTATACAAAACACTGCATGCAGTGTACTGCAGCAAAGTGTCATTTTGCTAATTTAAAAAAAAAAATCTTTACTATAAATATGTAAAATCAATTTTTTTCAAAAACATGGCCTTTTAAAAATAAATGTGTTTTTTTTGCACCATGTTCTTACTAATCTCCCTACTGTACTTGGCAAATTTGGTGACGATAGCATGTACCCAGGTAAGCTATGGCATTTAAAATGTCCCCCAAAATATTAACCCCACATTGTTACACCGCCGCCAACAACAACTTTCACGCATGACACAAGGCAGGATGAATCCATGCTTTCATGTTGTTTATGTGAAATTCTTACCCTACCATCTGTGTGTTGCAGCTGAAATTAATGACTTTTCAGACCAGGAAATCTTTTCTGAAGCTTGTATTGTCCAATTTTGGTGGGCATGTTTGGCATGTTGTGTGTTCATAGATGGTATCCTGCAAACCTTGGTTGTAATTGGTGGTTATTTCAGCTACTGTTGCTTTTTCATCTTCTCAAACCAGTCTACTCATTCTTCTCTAACATTAGAAATACATTTTTGTCCACTTCTGCTGCTCACTTTCATACAGAAGTGGAAATTGATGGATTCTGTTGACATCAAGTCCCGGTTAGGTATAACATGGGACATTTCAACTAGAACTGCCAGGAGAATTGTTTAGGATGCAAAGAAAAACCTGCAAATAACTTCAGCTAATATCTAGGCTTCTCTATGGAAAAGTGGTGTGAATGTTTTAAGCTGCACAATAAGGAGACACTTGAAAAGAAATTGGCTGCATGGTCTAATTGCCAGAAGATAGTCATTACTGTGCCAATGTCATAAAATAGTCCACTTGAAATCTACAAAATAGCACCTACAGTAGACAAGCATCAAATCTTTTGGGGGAAAAGTAATTTAAAGTGATGAGTCCAAAACTGAACTTTATGGTCACAATCATAGATGCTATGTTTGGAGATTGCAGTCAACAAGGCCTATAAAGAAAAGAACACCACAGCTACTATCAGCTCCTGACCTCAATACCTTGAGCCACTTTGGGGAGATCTCAAACGTCTTTTTTTTTTACAGCCAGGTGTGCTCAAGTGTCACCAACATATCTAGAATCAGGTTACCCATTCTTCTTTGATCATATAATCCCAAATAGGGCCTTCACAGATAGTTGCTTTAGGACCTTATGGTGTAACACCTTTGTGCACAACAACCTATGGGTTGCTACACTCGGGTCAACATGCAATGTGACATCCCTCTCTCCCTCTGTAACCCTACTCACCAAGGCAATAGTAGTCAGGCTGTAGATCTGTAATACATCTCAAAAAGAGAAAATGCCTCACTTAGCATTTTACAGTTTAATGAATGAGTAAAACCATAAGCATTTGTACGTACAGGGATATGTTAAAAAGCAATTTAAAAACAATCTCGCAATCATGCCCTTCACCCATCTCAGTCAGTGACTCTTACTGTCTAAAGTAGGACAAGCTGTTAACAAGTTTGTCTCCTAACTCTACCCTATGCATTTCATTACGTTCAGCGACTTATTAGGATCAGGAACAGAGATTACATTTTGAGTTACATACCATTTAAACTGATTAGTTAAGACTGAACTATTAATTGTATTATTTTTGAAAGCCTCCTCACTTTACAGCATTTCTTCACAAGTGGCCAAAGATTTTGCACAGCTGTGTGTGTGTGTGTGTGTGTGTGTGTGTGTGTGTGTGTGTATGTCCATACTATATTTTATGCACACCCAATACCCCATTTACAAAAACAGAATGTGTTCAACTGCAAATTATTTTTTAACCACTTGCAGACCGCGCACTCATACCGCGTGTCGGCAAAGTGGCAGCTGCAGGACCAGCGACGCAGTTCTGCGTCGCCGGCTGCAGGCTAATTAATCAGGAAGCAGCCGCTCGCGCGAGCGGCTGCTTCCTGTCAATTCACGGCGGGGGGCTCTGTGAATAGCCTGCGGGCCGCCGATCGCGGCTCGCAGGCTAAATGTAAACACAAGCGGAAATAATCCGCTTTGTTTACATTGTACGGCGCTGCTGCGCAGCAGCGCCGTAAGGCAGATCGGCGATCCCCGGCCAATCAGCGGCCGGGGATCGCCGCCATGTGACAGGGGACAGCCTGTCACTGGCTGCACAGGACGGATAGCATCCTGTGCAGCCCAGATTGCCAGGGGGGACAGGGATGAGAGGGAGGGGGGGAATTTCGCCGCGGACACCCAGGCAGGCAGGAGCGATCAGACCCCCCCAGCACATCATCCCCCTAGTGGGGAAAAAAGGGGGGCGATCTGGTCGCTCTGCCTGCACCCTGATCTGTGCTGGGGGCTGCACAGCCCACCCAGCACAGATCAGCTCAAACAGCGCTGGTCCTTAAGGGGGGGTAAAGGGTGGGTCCTCAAGTGGTTAAAAACGGACACCATGTCTCACCTCATCCAGCAACTCTTGCAGCAAGCGCAGATCTCTCATCTCCAGTGTTGCTCCTCTAGTGCTGGCTTCCGCTGATCGTGTCATTAGCATAAGCCGTCACTGGGAGGAGCTGTACAGGAGAGAAGAGGTCTGCCCTTGCCGATGGAGTTGCTGGATTAGGTGAAACGCTGATTGTTTTTACGCATGGGGAGCAGAGGAGACCGGGGGGGGGGGAGGCGGAGGACTACACAGGGGTGGTCCCCAACATCACAGCAGGTTGGCAGTTCGTACTGGTGAGCGATCGTTAGTCTGGGACTCCATGTCTTTAAAATATTGGGGGACATTTCTCAAGAGTGTCTGAGACAAAATATTGGTAGGTTTTTAGAACTCCATGCAGAACTGTCTCAGGCATCCTAAGAAATCATTAGATAGTGCAGATTCCTTCTAAAACTGTTATAAAATAGGAGGAGCTAGGAAGGTCTCTGAGACAGTGCAGTGTGTGAGGGGAATGCTGTTGCTGAGGTAACCAATCCATCTGCTGTATTGATAGCAGCAGGCTCTAAGGAGGAATTCAGCAGGGGGGAGGAGCACCACACAAACCATGTCTAGCCTGCACTCTGCAATCATGTCTAGCCTGAAGTTCTATATCTGTAGAACTGCTATCAAGCACTTCTGAATCTGCGCCAGTTTAGGGATGGATTTGCACTTTCCTTAACTGTAGTGCAGCTTTAGAAATTCATGCTAAACTGCCACTATTACCTAGGATTTAAAACGTTTCTTGTTACAATGCAGAACTGTTCTCCCTGCTGGTTAGAACAGATTAACCACTTCTGTACCACGTGGTTTTTTGCTGATCGGTGCTGCGTGGGCTCTCCAGCCCGCAGCACCGATCAGATAGCAGCCAGGCCGATCAGACTTCCCCCCCTTTTTTCCCCACTAGGGGGATGTCCTGCTGGGGGGTCTGATCGCCGCCCGCTGCTTGCGCTTGCGGGGGGGCTCTTCAAAGCCCCCCTCCGCAGCGCTTCCTGGCCTCCTTCCCCTTCTCTCCCTCCCCCTGTGAGCGGCGCAGGACGGATTTCCGTCCTGCGCCTGATGGGATAGGCTTTAGCCTATCAGATGCCGGTGATCCCCGGCCAATCAGAGGCCGGGGATCGCCGATCTCCTCTACGGCGCTGCTGCATAGCAGCGCCGTATATATGTAAACACCGGTTAAGATCTTCCCCGTGTGTTTACATTTACCCTGCGAGCCACGATCGGCAGCTCGCAGGGTGTTCACGGAGACACCCTCCGTGAACTGACATGGAACGGGCGCTCATACGCGCGGCCGTTTCCATGGAATCCACTTCAGGATTCAGGGGCGTACTTAAGCGTACGCATAATCCTGAAGTGGTTAAGTACTGTCTGTAATGCGTTGATAAATCTCCTCCATAGATTTAAAGACTTGTTCTCCCCATTTTTTAAGTAAATTGGCAAGAAGTCAATAATAGGATTGGGTATAAGAGAATGCATCTGAAAGGACAATTAAAGTGAGCAATATGGAAGCTGACATATTTATTTACTTATAAACAATACAAACTGGCAGTTTTGCAGATCATTTGCGTTTTAGTCATAGATCCTGAACAAGCATGCAGATCAGATATTTGATTGATTAAGTTTGACTGTATTTGCAACATGCTTGTTTCAGGTGTGTGTTTCAGACACTACTAATGCATGAATTGGTATTGTTTGAAAATGGTGGCCTCCATATTCCTCTCACTCCAGTTATCTAAGATGCATTTTTTATACTTAATTCTATAACTGTCTTGTTGCCAATTCAATTACACCTGAACTGAGAGGGATTTGAAGGCAGGCATATTTGTTTCCATTTAACCACTTGCCGACCCGGGCCCTGAGGTCGGGAGCCGGTCCAGCGGAACGGCACGGAGGGCGCGGACGGCGTCCTCCGTGGCTTAAAATAGGATGCAGGTAATTAACTTTTTTTCATCATTTGGCCTCGGAAGTCCTTTAAGCTAACAAAGTGTATTATACAGGCTGCCTCCTCCCCTGGTGGTCCCAGTGATCGAGCGACCACCAGGGTAGGAGGCAGCCTTTGTAGTAATGACACAAGCACACTGATCCTGTCCCCCCGATCGCCCACAGCATCCCTCAGACCCCCCCTGATCACACCCTCAGACCACTGTTTGCAGACCCCCCACCCCCCAGTGTACTGTATACATCTATTCTCCCCTGTAATCACCCACTGATCACCTGTCAATCACCTGTCAGTCACCCATCAATCACCCCTGTCACTGCCACCCATCACATCAGACCCTAACCTGCCCCTTGCGGGTACCTGATCACCCACCCACACCCTCAGATCGCCTGCAGACCCGCCCTCAGATCACCTCCCAAGTGCATTGCTTGCATCTATTTTCCCCTCTAATCACACCCTGATCACCTATCAATCACCTCGTCACCACCTGTCACTGTTACCCATCAGATCAGACCCTAATCTGCCCCTTGTGGGCACCCAATCACCCGCCCACACCCTCAGATCGCCCTCAGTCTCCCCCTGATCACCTCCCCAGTGCATTGATTGCATCTATTCCCCCCTCTAATCACACCCTGAGACACCCATCAATCACCTCCTGTCACCACCTGTTACTCCCTAGCACACCTACCCATCAGATCAGGCCTTAATTTGCCCCGAGTGGGCTCCTTATCACTCGGCCAAACCCTCAGATCCCCCTCAGACCCCCTTCCGATCACCTCCCCAGTGCATTGATTGCATCTATTCTCCCCTCTAATCACCCCCTGAGACACCCATCAATCACCTCCTGTCACCACCTGTCACCCCCTAGCACTCCTACCCATCAGATCAGGCCCTAATCTGCCCCCCTGCAGGCTTCTGATCACCTGGCCAAACCCTCACCCGCCCCACCGCAGTCACATAATTTTTTTTTCTGATCACTGCAAAAAACTGTGGCGCTGTAAAGATCAGTTTTGATTTTTTTTTTTTTATCAAAACTCCATGACCACAGCTTTCTATTTCACAAGTACACCCTTTTGCTAGGTAGGTGCTCTTTTTTCTGGGTAGTCTCAGAGGAATACCCCCTAAATTTAGCAGTCCACATGGCAAAAAAGGGGTATTCCGCTGAAGAGGCCGCTGAGATTCTGGCCCAGTGGGGTGATTGCGATTGGGAAGCCTCATCCGACGAATCATCTGGGTCAGAATACGAACCGGTGAACAGCAGTGGCTTTCTGACCGATAGCAATGATGAGGTTGAGATCCCGGCTAGAGCCAGGCGTACCACACCCCATGTCACTGGACCGCAGGATCAGACTCAAGGGCAGCAGAGTGGTGCTAGCGCTGATCCGAGTTTTCTTGGTGAGGCATGCACCAGCAGTATAGCATCTCCTGGACCTAGCACCAGTACTACCATAGACCCTGGTGAAGTGGCGAGCACCAGCATGGTAGTAGAACCAGAGACGCTGGCAAATCCCAATTAGCAATCCCTCGTTCCCCCGAACTCGTACTGCCCCCTTTCACCGCCCAGTCTGGAGTCCAGGTGGAGACAGATAATCTAGGATTGGATTGGCCCTAGACTTTTTTCATCTGTTCTACATCGTAAATCTCTACGACTTAATTGTGGCTGAGACCAACTGTTATGCCACGCAATACGCAACCGCCAATCCGAGAAGCTACCATGCCCAGCCTTTTCGATGGAAACCACTCCAAGTTTCCAAACTTAACATTTTTTGGGGCCTTCTCCTTAACATGGGTCTAGTCAAAAAGAATGTATTGCAGTCTTATTGGTCTACGCACCCAATACATCACATGCCCATGTTCTCTGCTGCCATGTCCAGGTCACGATTTGAGAACATCCTGCGCTTCCTGCACTTCAGTGCCAATACAATCTGTCATCTAAGAGGCCACCCTGCTTATGACCGGTTCCACAAAATTCGGCCCCTCATAGACCACCTGTCATCAAAATTTGCAGATGTTTATACCCCTGAACAGTCATTTTGAGGCATTTGGTTTCCAGACTACTCCTCACGGTTTTGGGCCCCTAAAATGCCAGGGCAGTATAGGAACTCCACAAGTGACCCCATTTTAGAAAGAAGACACCCCAAGGTATTCTGTTAAGTGTATGATGAGTTCATAAAAGATTTAATTTTTTGTCACAAGTTAGTGGAAAATGACACTTTGTGAAAAAAACAATAAAAATCAATTTCCGCTAACTTTTGACAAAAAATAAAATCTTCTATGAACTCACCATACTCCTAACGGAATACCTTGGGGTGTCATCTTTCTAAAATGGGGTCACATGTCAGTTCGGGTATCCTTTAAGGGGTTTTAAGGCTGCAGTTCTTAAGTGCTTAAACAAGGCACATTACCTGGTTGTCAAACATGCAGATGCAAAGCTACCACCAGGGACGCCTCTGGCCATTTTGTCACTCCAGGCAAGGAAACCTGTGGCCTCTCCATGAAAATATTTGCAATGCGGCAGCCACTATACCACTGTGTCCAATTGTAAAAATGTACTGCTTGATTGTATTTTTGGTACATTTTTGCGATGGATTGATGATTGATCGATGTGGTGGTTGATAATCGCCATATTCGATCATTTTGAAAGAATCTGTATGTAAAAAGGAATGCATGTATTGACAGCTATAGGCTAGGGTTACTAATAACAAGATTGGGTGATTCAATTGTGAAGGTAAGATTGGGGGGGGGGGGGGGCAAAGTAGAGAGTAACAAGGAATATTTATAATTACTTTTCTCCTGGCGGACTCAGTGCTGACTCACTCAGTATGCAGTAGCAGTGTTAGGGAGTCTTGCCCAAGGTATCCTACTAAATAGGTGCTGGCTTACGGAGTAGAAAGAAGTAGAGATTTAAACCCAGGTTGCCTGTGCCAGAGGCAGAGCCCTTAACAATTACACTATCCAGAGAGAGGAAGAAAAGACAGCCAGCACTAGGGGAAGGGGGGAAACAAAGATGAATGAGGGAGAGAGGAGGAGTGGAGAGAGACTGAGAATAGCCTGACATGGAGCAGAGAACTTATCTGTATTGCAGCCACATAACACAGAGGCGACTTGCCTGTAATGTGACGCCTGCCCTTCCTGTCTCTCACACAAGGCTGCAGCAGCCACATGGAGTCTAGGGACTGTCGAAAACTTTTCAAACTGTGTAATACCTTATCTAGCTGACCACATGCAGTCTTTACAATGATGAGAAAGCAGACAGAGTTTTTTTCTAAGGACACTGTAGGAGGCAAGCCTCTCTTCTACATCATGCTGTGTACATTTACCAGCTTGCCATCAAATTGTACATTTATTTCCCTCAACCAGCCTAGTGCTTCACATTGCCTTATATATTGTACCAGCAGCCTGGGGGAAGATCTCCCTCCTTCCTCCTGGCTAGTCCGTTCTGGAATGCACACAAAGACACCATCCTCCCAGTGGCCTTGCTAAGGTTTGTGACACCTGGCGCAGTAACTCATGGTGTCACCCCCCCCATTTCCTAAATAAGACTGCATCACATGGTACCTGTGTGGTGGCAAACAAATGGTTTCTGCTTCCTAAAATGACCTTGGACTACATAAGAGATATTAGATAAAGTATAGTCAATGAGTGACATGATCATGTACTCTGTAATGTGCTGCAAAAGATGTCAGTGCTATATAAATACATAATAATAATAATAATAATATGGTAGAGTATTAGACTATGGCTATGGTAGGATTAGATTGTGAGCTCCTCTGATGACAGTCAGTGACATGACTATGTACTCTGTAAAGTGCTGCAGGTCATAAAGGAGGAAGGAGACCATATTTCCACTCCGAATATGGGCCCGATAGAACAATAACAGTAACATTTCTACAGCCTTTGTCTCCCATAGGACTCAAAGCGCAATACAAGAAGGGCGGGAAACGCTGCCCATCTCACCTATGGTTTTGCAGTTCAGATTGCACCTGGATGGCATGCTGCAGCTTTATGCAGCACGCAGCCGAATCCATATAGCCTTTTTTAGCGATTCAGGCTGCGGCTGCACAGCAGAACAGAAACCGCAACCGAATCAGAAACGGCCATGGCTCCTAGTGGAAACTGGTCCTTAGCAAGAGATGAATGAGGCTGGGAACACAAAGAGGAAATAAGAAAGAAAGAAAGAAAGCGAATGAGAAATAGAAAAGGAGGGAGAATGTAAGCAAGGAAGAGAGGGATGGAGAAAGGTCGGTACACATCATGCAATGCATGAATAGTTGATAGCAGATCAATTGGAAGGGGGAAAGCTGTACATAGATTGCCTGCCATTGAACTAGGGAGCAGGAAGAGTGACAGAGGACACACAAGAGAGAAGGAGGGGGCAGGGGACAAGTAGAAAGTGAGACAAGATACAGGAAAGCATGCATTTTTGTTGTAAATGCTGTGCAGAGAATAGTCACTCCATTACAAGAGCACTTCCTCCAGCCTGTAAAAGCTTTCAGCCAGCCTGATATGGGAGAGGGGGTAGGCTGGCATATGTGCAGTGTGTGTGTGTGTGTGTGCTGAGAGAGAGGCTGTGACAGCATGACAGGGGGACTGGATGCTTACACAGGCTTCATATCCAATCCATATATCCTGCTCTCTCCCTTCTCCATCCCCTCCAGTGGTGCATGGCTCACTCAGATCTCAGCTCCAGGTTCCCCCTCGCTCCATCAATCAGGGTTTTGACAGGAGCAGAGATAACGCAAGCACAGGCTAGGTTCAGTTCATAGCAACGCAGACGCTCCATAGCCTCAGTCACATGCTCTGGCAGCACAGCCCAATACAGCCCAGTCTACAGGGGGGGGGTGTAAACAAAGATCAGCTCCATGAGCCAGCAGCTGCAGATCCAGCTAAAGAGGGGAGGCTGTTCCTTTCCCAGCCTCAGTGAATGAATGTTTAAAGCTAAAATAGCACGTTTTTGGGTGTTAAAATTCAGCTCTGTTGAAGTGGCATCTGCTGTCACCCCCTCTAATGGCAACATGGGAACACCCTGGTGGGGGTCGCACTCCACGCACCTGGTTACAATGCTAGTGCATCCTCCTCTTCTTTTCAAGTCATAAGGAGGGGCGGGCAGGACAGGAGTCACATAGACACACTCTAGATCCTAAGTTAACACTAACATTAGGGGATGCCATACAAAGTGTTGTAGACAAAAGGTTTGTAGATTCCTTATTTGAGGGTGAGCAGTAGAGGCTTTCATTAGAACGTTTTATCTCCGTTCCCTAAGTATTCAGTCTCTAAGGACAGGAAAAATAAACTTTTTTTTTTCCCTCAAAGCCGCCCTGCAATAAATCTGGCGCTCTAGGCAATTAGCTGGTCCGCTGGTCTCTAGAAGCGCCTCTGGCTACCACTACCCTGCTATTGTCAAACTGAACTGTATTTATTTTAGCACTTAGCTTTGTTGGACTGTAAATTTAGTATTGCTTGGAATTTCTCTTTTTGTAGACTTGAAGGTCTGTGAGTATAAATTAGTGTTGATCGAACAGTGCTCGGCACTGTTCGTTATTCCCCGAACATTGGCGTGTTCGTGTTCGGTTCGAGCACAGTCGAGCACCGCATGGTGCTTGGCCGCGCTGTTCGGTCTCCTCCCCTCGCTTATTGACACCTTTGCAGGCAGCCAATAAGCGGCGACAATGCTTTTTCCACAGCTATGGTCACACAGCCTAGTTGGCTGTGACCATAGCTGTGATTGGCCGAGCGGGTCACGTATTCGGGTATATAAATACCAGAACGCATGGCTGGCTCTGCCATTTGCATTGGGGTTTAGCTTGGGGTAGGTAGGAGCTAGCGGTTAGGTGCCAGCACTGCCAGCCAGGCCAGCCACAGTGCCCCAGGCTCACCACCACTGCCAGCAGCAGCCACAGTGCCCCAGCCTCACCACTGCCAGCAGCAGCCACAGAGCACCTGCCTCACCACTGCCAGCAGCAGCTACAGAGCCCCTGCCTCACCACTGCCAGCAGCAGCCACAGAGCCCCTGCCTCACCACTGCCAGCAGCAGCCACAGTGCCCCTGCCTCACCACTGCCAGCAGGCACTGCCAGCAGCTACTGTGCCCATTTTTTTTGTTGCCAGGCCAGCCACAGTGCACCTGCCTCACCACTGCCAGCAGCCACAGTGCCCATCTTGCAGAAAATGGTCAAGGACTACATGTCAGATGGCGTAGCCGTGTTCAACTATCCATCAGTCCCCTTTAATTATTGGGTCTCTAAGCTACACACCTGGCACGAACTGGCACTGTACGCAATAGAGGTGCAGGCTTGCCCTGCCGCCAGCGTTATGTCCGAACGTTGTCTCAGTGCTGCCAGAGGCATCGTTACAGATAGGCGTATCCGCCTCTCCACAGCAAATGCAGACCGTCTGACACAAAAAAATGAATAAATCATGGATTGGAACCAACTTTGCAACACCCCGCGACAAAGCACCATGAACATCTGTGCTGGGTTAGCGTTGCCGGTCCCATTGGTAGGACTGCTTTTCAGGAATATCTCATTTTGATTATATTTATCAATGCATGGCGACAAAATGCATTGCTTTAAGCATGCATTTTGTCCTCATGCAAGGCCTGGGTTGTGTCACAAAGCGTGGCCTTGTTCTCCTGTACCTCCTCTTCCATCATGTGTGCTGGGTTAGCGTTGCCGGTTCTGATTGGTACTAGGACAGCTTTCCAGGATCTCATTTGTATAAAATGTATAAATGCATGGCGATAAACTGCATTGGCTTTAAGCGTGCAGTTTTTCCCCATACACGTATGCCTTTTTTTTGGGAGTTTTATTTGTTTTATTGGCAGTGGAGTATAATTGGCGCACTGCTCCGCAAACATGAGTCCCTGCTTTTATTCTGAGCCTAAGATCTATGTGTAAATGCCCCCCCCCCCCACACACACACACACACACACTATTTCCAACCCATTCTGCAGAAGTTTGCAGGCATGCTCGGGTCCCCATTGACTTAGGCTCGGTGTTCGGCCGAATATCCCGAACATTTGGACCATGTTCGGTCGAGCCGACCCGAGGCCGAATAACTGAGTGTTCGATCAACACTAGTATAAATGATAAATATATTTGTCTAAATTCAAACCACTGCACGCAAAAAAAACCTTGCATATATTAACTTTAAATGCATGATATTTATTATTTTGTATAGTATCCTTTATTGTTCCTATTTGTTTTAAATTTGCTGAAGAAAAGGGTAGAATCAATTGGGAATTTGTGTGAAGCATTAGCGCTGCTAATAGAAATACAGCATTAGACATTTTTTTTAGCAATTCAATAGAATTGGTGTATGTAAAGTGTAAATTAATTGCAATGAAACAATCAGAGAAAGATATGCTAACGAGAGATAGATTGCATGTGTATCAGTTTACCTTTATTACCTGTATTTATTTTTTAAACAAATTGTATCTATATTTTCTAGCAAATTTATTAGTGGAAGAACGAACAAGACAAATCAAGTTAAAGGTTCAGAGGTATAAACAAACTGCTGGGTCTAGTTCCAGTCAAGAAGTTGAACGCGAGCAATATTCCCAGGTAAGTGCAGTGCGATGTACTGTGTTATGGTGTCAATTATCCATAGCCATTGTGCCTGATTTACTGATGCATGTCAGGCTTCAGATCCCTGCAGATCATAACTAGCATGAATTTATTACAAAAATGGTCTGTTAGGTGGCTAGGGTTTGCATTTGACGCCTTTGTTATATCAGACCATGGTGAGTAGTGTTGAGCTCCATTTTCCCAAAATCATAATTTTGCATTAAACTTTGCAATTACAATGTAAAATTGTAATGCACAATATCTGGTAAATGTGTAATAAATTTGGCAAGTAACTGTAAATCTGATCCATAATGTTACAACTATTTGTAATAACACAAAAATTCTACATTTGCTTCTTTAGGAACAAGTACTTTTTTTTAAAGACCTGTTTTTGGGGAAAAAAACAACTACCGTATATACTCGCCTATAAGTCAAGAAATTTAGGACTGACTCAAAGTATAAAAGTAGAGGGGTCGCCTTATACTTGAGTCATCCTAAATTTCACAACTTATAGCCGGGAATTGTGGGGGTGCCTCTTTCTCTCCCCTTCCCCAGTGCTTAAGCAGGCAGCATTCCACAAAGGCTCCCTCCCACCACAACGCAAAGGGGAGCAGCTTCTCCCTCTCTTTCCCCCCCATCTAATGCAGGATCAGCGCTGAAGCGGAAACCGAAACTCACTGATTTATTACACAGCGTAGCGTCCTCCCTTGTCCCTCTGCTCGTTCTGGTCCATTTACAATACTACAGCTACGGCTCCGATGTCATATGACACATGAGATCACATGACATCGGAGCCATAGCTGTGGTATTGTAAACAGACCAGCACAAGCAGAGGGACAAGAGAGGATGCCGCACTGGGTAATCAGTGAGTTACGGTTTCCGCTTCAACGCTGATGCTGCATTAAATGAGGGGGGAGAGAAAGGGAGAAGCGGCCCCCCTTTGTGTGGCGGTAAGAAGGAGGGGGGCTTTGCGGAAAGCTGCTGGGGAGACGGCAAGGGAGAGGGGGGGCCCTTTCCATGGTGGTGGGAGGGAGGGGGGAATTGCAGCAAGCTGCATGCTGTAGCACTGTGGGGAAGTGGAGACAGATGCTGGCTGCTGCAGCTCATACATCCAGTGTGACACAGGGGACACTCAGCCAAGGGTACACAGTAGCCACACAACTAGAGGCGCCACACAGCCAGGGGGACACAGGGAGCCACACAGCCAGGGGCCACACAGCTAGAGGGGCCAGACTGACCACACTGAAAGGTGACAGCCTGGTCCCCAAGTGCAGTCCTTAACTTTCCTGGGTAGACTTATACTTGAGTCAATAAAAAAATCCAGCTTAAGAGGGTCAAATACTAGGGCCAACTTATACATGAGGTCGACTTGTATCCGAGTATATACAGTATTTTAAAAAAAAATCTGATGAAAAAAGGGCTTTTAAGTTCAGTAAATTTACATTGGTATAGGGTACTGATGCACCCCTTACCCATTTCCTCAAAGGGTTAAGTTGAAATAAAAAAGCAACTACTTAAAAAGTCCTTTAATTAAAATACCACACGAATATCCTCGGAAATGATCCCATGCCAATATCCTCTATACTATCCTCTTCACTTAAGTATAGCAAGCACCATCAAGGCATCTTGACGGTGCCACTGGGGCCATTAATTTGGTCCTTTAACAGACCATTGGGAAGCCTCCCTGAGGAGGACTTTCATTGGTCTGTTAAGGGACCAGTCCTGGTGATATATTTAAAGTTGTATAGCATGTGGCGGCGGGAATCGATGTGTGCATAGATGTGCAGCAGAGATCTTCAGTCAACATCCAGAGGATATTGGCGCAGGATCATTTCTGAACATATTGACATTAATTAAAGGTAAGTATTTATGGTTAATTAAGGGCAATAAAGGACTATTTTGCCATCGTTAACTTTAAATAGTACCTGAGACGGGGCAGGAGAAAAAATGTATACATATCTTCTACTAGCCCCCGGCTGATTGCTCCATTGCCATCCTCTGCTGCCTCCTGGATTTTCTGCAATCAGCCCTGGTAAATCGTCCAGTTGGGGCTAGTCGGCGCAGGTGCTGTCTGGCCATGTGCTCTCCCATCATGCTTTTGTGGGTCAGAGTGTGATGGGGCACACATGCGGCTAGGCCACGCATGAGCAGTATGCCCTAGAAAGGAGGACTTACCGTGGCCGATTGCAAAAGATCCAGGAGGTGGCGGAAGGACAGCGAGGGGGCGATCAGCCTGGGGGTGCTGGAGGAAGCTCCAGGTATATATACCTTATTTCTCCTGCCTCATCTCAGGTTTCCTTTAACGCTTGGGAAAATTTGTAAATGGTACATTAGTGCCCCTATACTCAAAAAACAAGAGCCTTTTTTTGTTTGTTTTTTCCTGTGCTTACTGTGATTGGCTCACAGTGATCACAGATCATAGATCATGTCATTAGACAGCTGAGATCGTCAGCAATTTAGTTGCAAAACCAACAGTGGATCATGAAGACAGGTTATTGAAATCTACACCCTGGCAGATGTAAAAGTCTTCAAACAGGCTATAGATTTCAGTTTGCTGTCTCCAGAACCAGTTTGGTAAATTAAGCCCAGTTTAATTATTTTAAGTTTTTACAGGCAGTTCTATCTTCCTTTTGAAACAACTAATCTTCTAATGATCATGGACCATATTTACTAAGTTTCTTTGGGTTACAGTACGTTGAAAAACACAGGAGATCCTGCAAATCTGTATTTATTAAAACTGACTACTGCTAGGTTACAAACGCAAACCGTAGAGAGAACCGATAAACATTTTGGAGTCTATTTATGCGATTCTATTTGCATGAAAACACCTGTGGTGAGAACTTTTTGTATAAATCCAGGTCAGGTTTGTTTTACCATGTAAATTTTTCATTTTACTAATCAACCCTAGTAAGCTGTTAAGTTCTGTTTTCATTTCCTAGAGTGCAATAGAAAATAACAGCAGCCACATTGTGTTTCGCCAAAAAAAAGACACTGTCTAATATAAATTTTTGCTCCAAAAGATGTGCTAGGGCTTATTTTCAGAGAATGTCTTATTTTGGGGGCAAACCCTGGTAGTTTTCCTATACAAGATGTATATACTGCATGCCATGATATTGGCTCTCACAAGAAATTGATTTTGAGGATCATGTGGGTAAGAGTCTATTTCTTGCAGGAAGAGAACTCTGTCAGGCTCCCCAGAGCTATGATAGGATAAGCTGTGTCCTGGGAAAAAGTGAAGAGGTGAAGTGCTGCTGATGCTTATCACGACAGATAAGGAGGACTCGCACCAACAAAAACACAAATTGCCTGACACATATACAGGACTGTAGAACTCACATTATACTTCTGCTCTCCTGTATCCAGGCTTTGTATTGAGTGTGACTTGCTGGTGTCATGTGGGCTGCTCCTAGCGCTTACATTCGGGGGATGTTTTACATTTCAAGCATGCTAGGAATTCCTGCTAGGTCTTATTCTCAGGGGATGTCTTACTTTAGGGGAAACACGGTACCAGCATGAGCTGTCAGTTGTGACAAACTGCATTTTGTGCAAAAGTAAGTAAACAAAAACTGATGTTTTGAACAAAATGCAGTTGAAACAAAATTTTGCTTTAAGTTGATTTTCTGTGTTTAATTGTACAGCAGTCTTATGCACTAGATGCAGCTTTGTGTGTGGGCGATGATGAAGCCATCTAATGTGGTCATACCTTTTTGTAACCATCACCGACCCTAGCATTAGGCACTTGGGTGTTCCGTTGCTATGATGAAATGAATGAGTATCTTTACTGCTCTTATTGTTTTTTTTATTGTATACTACTAATATAGTATACATTAATTAGACACTTTGATCTGGTTGAAAACAAACAGAACACAGAGCAGTGGATTTCTACAGCAACTATATGTGGAATGAAGACTTTTAATTGTGTGCTGCGCAATAGTAAGGGTCTGCTTTGAAAGCTTCTTAGCAGTTCTCAAGTGAGGCAAGGATATTACAGATGAGGAGCATCTTTCACACAGTTGAATTTTAAACATCAGAGGTTGATTATGATGTTGAACTTCAGTCGAACAGTATTTCCACAAGTTTTTTTTTCTCCAACTAATCCTCCCTTCTTCCATAACCAACTTAATACTGCACCAAACATCCTCCCCTTCCTCAAATTCCACACTCCTTTCCAAAGGTTTTCAACTTTAATGAGCAGTGAAGGGAAGGGGTGAGTGGCAGGAGTACCCTGTCCTCTCTCAGAAGCTAGGCTACTGCAATAACATGGTTTCCTGGAACATAGGAAACCTGGAACATATACCCAACCAATGTAATTGCGGATGGTATGCCACCCTTATGTTGGTTATATGGGTAAAAGAGAAGAATGGGGACACAGAGAGCCCAATATAGTGTAGTAAATCAAGAGATGGGTAAATGAGGCACTATTCATGCCCTTGAGACTTTACTGTGTGTACTCAGTTATTGCCTCAAGAAGCGGGAATATACCTGTGAAATGCGTTGCACTTTTTGTTGGAGTATATGAATAAATTTGCTTGTACCTTTACCCACGGTATTTTGTCTACTTCGGGGAGGTGAGTCCACCACCGCTTCCTGAGGAATTTAAAACTTTTAGTTACATGCTTTTATCCTTTTGACGCCTCTGTTCTCTTTACAATATGGGTAAAAGGGTTGGCAAAAAGAAATGTAATCCTGGTGCATTGCTCAGCTGTCACTTTTACAGCTCAAACACTTTTTCAGCTACACAGAGGTATAGACGAATTTCTTGTCCCAAATTTGAGAGGCCAGATGTGAGCATTCTTTATGGCTTGGATGGTTACACACTCACACACTTCTCAGCTTTTCCCCCCTGTCCACCCAGCATGCATTGTTTGATTAAGAGTCAGGAGGGGCCTGAAGATAAACAAAACTATTCTAATACAATGAGACAGCTCTGTCTACTTTCCAGCTTTGTACCATAAATATATTTATATATAGTTAAGATACTGTATATATCAGAAGAAAGGTTTTTCATCCTTATATACAAAGATTTGACTTTCTTTTATTACTGGATATCATTTAGAAAATGCCTTTTCCTGAGAGGAGTGTTTAATGACACTATTGCCCATATGCAATTTAAGTTTTTCTCCTGAGATTTCTCCTAGGTGATATGTTCACACTTTGCGGTCAATTCATAAAGCATTGCCGCGTGCGGTAATGCACTAAACAGCTGACTTTACCGACCACTTAGCAAAATGTCAATTCATAAAATCTGTTACCGCATGTGAGGTTAAATAAATTACCGCCTTGTGCTGTGATTATCTCTAAATATGTCACTAAATGTCAATTCATAAAGATTAGAGCAGGCGGTATTGGGACGGAGAATACCGCTGCTTTGAAGAGGTGATAAGGGTGCGGATAAGAGCAAAGTTGATGGAGACAGATCTCCCTGGCAGCAGCAGTGAGAGCAGAACAAAAAAGGCTTTCCAGAATACCCCAGGCTGTGTTTTTTAACCTCTTGGGTACCTGTTTTCATATGTTTTTTACATCACGAAAGCCTGCATGTGTAATATTTCTTAAAGTTCTTCTAAGCTGTGGCAATTAAATAGATTGTTTAGAAAGACTAATAGACAGATTCAGCGCAGATTCAGGGCAAACAGAGGCAATTAAATAAAATGCACATCTAAATGGAAATTGGGGATGCCTCTTTTGTAACGCTGTCTCTGCACGGAGAAAATGTATCAACTCAAACAGCACCGCCAGCTTAGTTCGGGAAATCCCCGAACTTTTATCACAACTGTAAACATTTTTATGAATTAGCACACAATAGTCTAAAATACAGAATGCAGTATTTTCTTGACAAGATTTTTTCCCCGCACAGCCTTTTATGAATTGACTCCATTGTCATAAAATGACTTTTTAACCACTTGAGGACCTAGGGCTTTACACCCCTTAAGGACCGGCCACTTTTTTTCCATTCAGACCACTGCAGCTTTCACGGTTTATTGTTCGCTCATACAACCTACCACCTAAATGAATTTTGCCTCCTTTTCTTGTCACTAATAAAGCTTTCTTTTGGTGCTATTTGATTGCTCCTGCGATTTTTACTTTTTATTATATTCATCAAAAAAGACATGAATTTTGGCAAAAAAATGATTTTTTAAACTTTCTGTGCTGACATTTTTCAAATAAAGTAAAATTTCTGTATACATGCAGTCGTAGTCTTGAAACAAAAATGACCTGTGAAATCCTAAAGGTACTCATTGGACTTTGGGCCCCTTAGCGCAGTTAGGGTGCATAAAAGTGCCACACATGTGGTATCGCTGTACTCTGGAGAAGTAGTACAATGTGTTTTGGGGTGTATTTTTACACATACCCATGCTGGGTGGGAGAAATAACTCTGTAAATGGATAATTGTGTGTAAAAAAATCAAAAGATTGTCATTGCCCTAAAATGCCAGGGCAGTATAGGAACCCCACTAATGACCCCATTTTAGAAAGAAGACACCCCAAGGTATTCCGTTAGGAGTATGGTGAGTTCATAGAAGTTTTTATTTTTTTGTCACAAGTTAGCGGAAATTGATTTTAATTGATTTTTTTCACAAAGTGTCATTTTCCGCTAACTTGTGACAAAAAATAAAATCTTCTATGAACTCACCATACTCCTAACGGAATACCTTTGGGTGTCTTCTTTCTAGAATGGGGTCATTTGTGGGGTTCCTATACTGCCCTGGCATTTTAGGGGCCCTAAACTGTGAGGAGTAGTCTTGAAACCAAATGTCGCAAAATGACCTGTGAAATCCTAAAGGTACTCATTGGACTTTGGGCCCCTTAGTGTACTTAGGGTGTAAAAAAGTGCCACACATGTGGTACCGCCGTACTCAGGAGAAGTAGTATAATGTGTTTTGGGGTGTATTTTTACACATAACCATGCTAAGTGGGAGAAATATCTCTGTAAATGACAATTGTTTGATTTTTTTTACACACAATTGTCCATTTACATAGAAATTTCTCCCACCCAGCATGGGTATGTGTAAAAATACACCCCAAAACACATTATACTACTTTTCCTCAGTACGGCGGTACCACATGTGTGACACTTTTTTGCAGCCTAGGTGCGCTAAGGGGCCCAACGTCCTATTCACAGGTCATTTTGAGGCATTTGTTTTCTAGACTACTCCTCGCGGTTTAGGGCCCCTAAAATGCCAGGGCAGTATAGGAACCCCACAAGTGACCCCATTTTAGAAAGAAGACACCCCAAGGTATTCCGTTAGGTGTATGGCGAGTTCATAGAAGATTTTATTTTTTGTCACAAGTTAGTGAAAAATGACACTTTGTGAAAAAAACCAATAAAAATCAATTTCCGCTAACTTTTGACAAAAAATAAAATCTTCTATGAACTCATACACCTAACAGAATACCTTGGGGTGTCTTTTTTTCTAAAATGGGGTCACTTGTGGGGTTCCTATACCGCCCTGGCATTTTACCGGCCCAAAACCGTGAGTAGTCTGGAAACCAAATGTCTCAAAATGACTGTTCAGGGGTATAAGCATCTGCAAATTTTGATGACAGGTGGTCTGTGAGGGGGTGAATTTTGTGGAACCGGTCATAAGCAGGGTGGCTTTTTAGATGACAGGTTGTATTGGGCCTGATCTGATGGATAGGAGTGCTAGGGGGGTGACAGGAGGTGATTGATGGGTGTCTCGGGGTGGTTAGAGGGGAAAATAGATGCAATCAATGCACTGGGGAGGTGATCGGAAGGGGGTCTGAGGGGGATCTGAGGGTTTGGCAGAGCAATCAGGAGCCCACACGTGGCAAATTAGGGCCTGATCTGATGGGTAGGTGTGCTAGGGGGTGACAGGAGGTGATTGATGGGTGTCTCAAGGTGTGATTAGAGGGGGGAATAGATGCAAGCAATGCACTGGCGAGGTGACCAGGGCTGGGGTCTGAGGGCATTCTGAGGGTGTGGGCGGGTGATTGAGTGCCCTAGGGGCAGATAGGGGTCTAATCTGATAGGTAGCAGTGACGGGGGGTGATTGATGGGTAATTAGTGGGTGTTTAGGGTAGAGAACAGATGTAAACACTGCACTTGGGAGGTGATCGGACGTCGGATCTGCGGGCGATCTATTGGTGTGGGTGGGTGATCAGATTGCCCGCAAGGGGCAGGTTAGGGGCTGATTGATGGGTGGTAGTGACATTGGGTGATGGGTGGCAGTGACAGGGGGTGATTGATGGGTGGCAGTGACAGGGGGTGATTGATGGGTGGCAGTGACAGGGGTTGATTGATGGGTGGCAGTGACAGGGGGTGATTGATGGGTGATTGATAGGTGATTGACAGGTAATCAGTGGGTTATTACAGGGGAGAACAGATGTAAATATTGCACTGGCGAATTGATAAGGGGGGGTCTGAGGGCAATCTGAGCGTGTAGGCGGGTGATTGGGTGCCCGCAAGGGGCAGATTAGGGTCTGATCTGATGGGTAACAGTGACAGGTGGTGATAGGGGGTGATTGATGGGTGATTGATGGGTAATTAGTGGGTGTTTAGAGGAGAGAATAGATGTAAACACTGCGCTTGGGTGGTGATCTGATGTCGGATCTGCGGGCGATCTATTGGTGTGGGTGGGTGATCAGATTGCCCGCAAGGGGCAGGTTAGGGGCTGATTGATGGGTGGCAGTGACAGGGGGTGATTGATGGGTGATTGACAGGTTATTGACAGGTGATTGACAGGTGATCAGGGGGGATAGATGCATACAGTACATGGGGGGGGGGTCTGGGGAGAATCTGAGGGGTGGGGGGGGGGTGATCAGGAGGGGGCAGGGGGGGGGGGGAATAAAAAAAAATAGCGTTGACAGATAGTGACAGGGAGTGATTGATGGGTGATTAGGGGGGTGATTGGGTGCAAACAGGGGTCTGGGGGGTGGGCAGGGGGGGGTCTGATAGGTGCTGTGGGCGATCTGGGGCAGGGGGGGAGGGAAATCAGTGTGCTTGGTGCAGCCTGCCCTGGTGGTCCCTCGGACACTGGGACCACCAGGGCAGGAGGCAGCCTGTATAATACACTTTGTAAACATTAACATCCCGCCGGCGCTTCCGTATGGCCGGCGGGATGTTGTGGCGGGTGAGCGGCGGCAGGCGCCGGTGGAGGATTGCGTCACGGATGACGCGATCACTCCGCCCATGCCCCTACAAGGACCGCCGCCATTTGTCAATACGGCGGTCCTTGCGGGGTCCACTTCCCGGCCGCCATTTGTCAATACGGCGGTCGGGAAGTGGTTAACCACCAGCAAACCAAGAAAATATTCAATACACATTTGATAGTACTTTTTCACCAACTTGATTTGATGCAACATCACTCTCCTGGTGAAGGAGACCTTGCTTATGAAATGAGTTGAGATAATAATATTTTTTAGTATTTATATAGCGCTGACATCTTCCGCAGCGCAGTACAGAGTGTATATTGTCTTGTCACTAACTGTCCCTCAGAGGAGCTCACAATCCAGTCCCTAGATAATAAGTTATTAGTGGCCAAGAAACCAGATTAGTTACTTGTTTAAATTCATATGACTGTTATTTACAAACCTCTCATGAGGATAATTTAATTGCACTTTTTATTAAACTCTTTCCTCTCAGCAAGTCTTAGAATACATAACACTTTTGAGAGTTAAATATAGGATTATACTGAACATGCTGGTATAGGTATATCCAGTATCTTAAAAGAAGGAAATGTAGCAGGGTTTTAACTGCTGATTGCCTTCAATACATATTCTTTTGAAGAAATATGAATACAAGTGAGATGTTTTGTAGCTTATGTATCAATGTATGGTGTTTACAAGGATCACTATGATGTTATTCTTTCTTTTCCCCTTCATTGTCCCTGTGGTTTGCTTGGGTGTGTACAAGTGGTGCTGGCTACAATACATTTCAAAATAATGTAGTATTTGTTAATTATTTGTGTACTTGGCAACTACTTATTAGTATATTTATTTTATGCAGATAATTATAAAAACATTAGATGTCACCCACTTCCAAAAAAAAGTATAGCAAGCAAAAACGACAGAAATTACCTTGGTGTGGATAAATCAGGAAAGGGTTAGAGCATGCCGCTTGTGATTTAAAGGGATTCCGAGCAGTGCAGAAACTATGGAAAGATCCATATAATTTTAAAGCTCTCTTTCTCCTCTTTCCAATGATATATAAACCGCCGCCCTACGCCTTTTAGTTTTCACTATTTTCGTGATTGAAATTGCCGCGGCCGCGATTTCAATCGCAAAATGTGAGAATCTGCTCAGCTGCATGTGCAGACAAGCAGCTTTTTGACCACTGTTCAGGTCTGCATTCTGCAGTTCTCTTTAAGAGAGAGTTTTTGTCAGTATTGCAGCTTGCTGCTGAGGAATTTGCATATATTCGTTATGCAAATCCCCTACCTGCCTCCTGTAATGACTGGCTGTATAAAGGTTGGGATTACCCACAGTCCTTTGCTGGTCATTCCTTCAGGGTTTGTAGTAAACACTCCTAGAGAGTGTCAGCCATGCTACTTCTTGTTGAAGTTATCTTAGAGTAATTCCTGGAAAACTGCACTAGGCAGGTTTCCTTAGTGCAGTTAGGATTGCTTATCTGTTTGTTTGTTCTGTTGCGATTGTCCTGTCCCAGCGGTGGTCGACAGGAAATGGTTCTGATCTCTGTTCTTGGAGTATAGCTGGTGCAGCGCTTGCTACCAGCTATCTCTTCTGATCTGTCTCCTTGGATCGCGCTAGCCTCTTTCCACTAGTGCTGTGGATCCTTCTGTTCTGCTACTCTGTACCTGGATTGCGCTAGTCACTTTCGCTAGTGCTGTGGATCCTTTTGTTTTGCTACTCTGTACCTGGATCGCGCTAGTCACTTTCGCTAGTGCTGTGGATCCTTCTGTTTTGCTACTCTGTACCTGGATCGGGCTAGTCACTTTTGCTAGTGCTGTGGATCCTTCTGTTCTGCTACTCTGTCTGCCTGGATCACACTCGCCTAGCGCTAGTGCTGTGGATCCTCCTGATCTGTCTTCCTGGATCACACTAACCGCTAGCGGTAGCGGCTGTGGATCTTTCTGATCTGTGTTTCTGCTTGGATCACACTTGCTCTGACGGAAGAGCGGTGGATCCTTTCTGCCTAGTTCCTGTTTCACGTTTGTCTGTCTTGTCTGATACGAACGCTTGCTGTAGGCTCGGTGAGGTAACAGTTAAGCAAGCGCTCGCGTTCTCTGTTTCATGTTTGTCTGTCTTTGGTTAGTTAGGCGTGCTTGTCTCTGTTGTGCGCAACACGCGGAGACCGCGCACGAACGCGTGCACTGTTGTGAATGAGTGCGGTGTTCGCGTTCAGCTAGCGTTTGTTATTTTTCTTATCTTTCTCTTTGTATGATTTGCTGTGCCTTTGCTACCCTTGTGCACTGTCCTGCTCAGTCTTGTGTCGCTATTGGCAATCGCCATTCTTGCGATTGCGTTTCCTACTTCGTTTCCGCCGTTGTGTGTTTGCCGTTGCTGGGTGGCGACTAGTTTGGTGGGTACACATTGGTTCTGTCCCTTTGCTCTGTTCCCTGTGGGCTATCCAGCCCTGCCTGATTGTACCTTGTCCTGGATCTGTACAATTCCCATTTGACATCTGTGGCTGTGCAGCGGCTGTGTTCGCCTGCACTCCACAGCGCCATCTGCCGGTGGGAATTGCCCTCTGCTGGTGCATAGCACCTAGCCTGAGTGTCCTCAATTATACGCTTGTGGAGGTAATCCGCCGCGTCAGCGCACGTCTAGTGCGCTGACCACGGAGACGATTCCACAATCGTTACACAAAAATAGAGAGAACTAAAAGACGTAGGGCGACGATTTAGGTGTCGCCAGAAAGAGGAGAAAGACAGCTTTAAAATGATATGCATCTTTCCATAGTTATATTGTATTACACAGGGCGACTATTTCCAAAAGTCAGCAGCTCCATTCTGCTGAATGGAGCTGCTGACACTGGGGAAAGTGTCGTCCTGTGTAATACAATATAACTATGGAAAGATGCATATCATTTTAAAGCTGTCTTTCTCCTCTTTCTGGCGACACCTAAATCGTCGCCCTACGCCTTTTAGTTTTCTCTATTTTCACGATTGAAATCGCGGCCGCGGCAATTTCAATCGCGAAAATAGCGAAAACTAAAAGGCGTAGGGCGGTGGTTTATATATCATTGGAAAGAGGAGAAAGAGAGCTTTAAAATGATATGCATCTTTCCATAGTTTCTGCACTGCTCGGGGTCCCTTTAAATCTCATTAAACGAAACCAGAGCTGAGAGGATCTAAAAGTTTTATACATACCTGGGGCTTCCTCCAGCCCCATCTACACGGAATCACTCCCAGGCCGCCGACCTCAGTCTTTTCCCTCTGAGGTACCCGGTCCCGTAACTTCAGCCACTCGCGGCCAGTCTGCGCAAAATAAGCGCGCCCTCTACGTATCTCTCTGGCAGCCGAGGGCTGTGGAGCGCGCATGCCAGGACGCCTGCAAGAGCTGGCACGTCTAGCAAAGGAGTGAGGAGCGCATTCACAGGGGATAATTTCCTTACTGGACGGATGGGTTCGGAGCCACATCGGGGGCAAAAGAGGGGAGAATGGAGGCATGCAGATTCTAACACAGGGAGCAGTAAGTGAACACCGACCCTCTCCCACCAGCACGTTTTTTTTTTTCTCTTTTAAACAGAGCAATTTGGGCTCTGGTATCCTTTAAGATGCACATTACAATACGCATCTCAGAATTTATGTTCACTTAAAGCAGATTATTTATTTCATCATGTAATAACATTTCTGATGGTCCTGTGAAATTGATTTGATGCAGAAAAATGCAATAATAACCTAGTAAAAAATATTTAAAGTAACCCTTTAGTGAGCATGATGTGGAGGCTTTCAAAAGTGTTTTCTTATTAAGAATTCCCGTTGTCTGGTTTTCCTATTGCTCTTTTTATTTTGTTTTTTCGTTGGCTTATGTATACTCCAAAAACAAGCAAGTGGCTAATTTAGTCAGACTTTATTCACCTGATGTGCATACATGTTCTGGATAAGTGGCCTTAAAGGAGAACTGAAGCAAGACGGATATGAAGGCTGCCATATTTATTTTCTTTTAAGCAATACCAGTTGCCCGGCTATCCTGCTGATCCTCTGCCTCTAATACTTTTAGCCATAGAACCTGGACAAACATATGCAGATCAGATGTTTCTGACAAGATTAGCTGCATGCTTGAGAGCACATCTCTCATTTGTTATTTTCCTTGATTATGTCTTTGTAAATAGCTGTGTGGTTCTCTTATAATGCACTTTGCACCCTAGCACTTTATCTATTTATGCCCTGAGGACGGCTCTATTTTTTATGAGCCGAAACATGTTGGTTTTGGTGGAGGGTTTCTCTATATCTAAGTAGAATCCAAACAGTATTATTACTTGGCAGAGGGCAGTAACCCCAGTTGACCAATCTCTATATAGGGGCTCTCTGGGGGGAAATACAATTTACACTGCCCAGCTAAGTATTGGAAAGTAAAAGGAAAAAGGGCTAAAGCAAAATAAATAAAAAAAAACAATTAATTTATTATTTTACAGATGATTTTATACAATTGTGAATTAAGTTATATTTTATTAAGTCTCAAACAGGGTCAAAACTGTATTTAGAGTGAAAATCAGATTTGTGTATTGTGATTCTTTGAAGTAAACCTGAAGTAAGGAAACTTTCAGTTTTAGGCCACGTTCACATTATGAAACGCGGATGGCCGTGCGTTCGGAACGCCATCCATCCGCGTTTCTATGCGTTGCGTGGCTGATTCCATTCACCTGAAGTGAATGGTTTAGCCGCGCGTTTGTGCAAAAAATGCGTGCAGCATGTGTTCCCGGACCGCACTGGTCCCGAACGCATGCAGTGTGAACATCAGACAGTGCTGTCAATGCACTGTCTGATGTCGTGCGTGTCTGCCTCCTGCAAGCGTTCTCGAAACGCGGATGAGAACACGTGCAATGTGAACGGGGCCTTATACTTACCTATGAAGCAGAGGAAAGGCTCTGGATCATACAAAGCCTCCCCAATCCTCTCTTGGTCTCCTGGTTCCCATGCTGTCCCCCTTCAAACGTAATGCTTTTGTGTCTTCAGCCTTCCTCTGGCAGGCTTCAGAAGTGTTCGAGTACTTCCATAGTCAAGCGACTACATACTGTGCACATGCAAGTCTGCGCATGGGCACTACGGAGCCGCTTGACTACCAAAGTACTCGGAGACCTGAGTACTTCTAAAGCCTTCCAAGGAGACCAGAAAGCTTCTTCAAAATGAAGAAGAGGACCGGGAAGGCTCTATGGGATCCAGAGCTTTCCCTCTTAGGTAAGTCTGTAACTATTTTCTTGATTGGCCACAGGTATCCGTTAAAGGGAAATAAATATAGCGGTCTTTAATCCGACTTCAACAATCGAAATTTTGGCAGCTTGTTTCAACTGTCATTTCTGTGTTTTGCCCTTACTAATTATTTTAACCACATTTTTTTTGTTTCATTTTTTTTAGAGAGTTTTGAATTGTGATTTATTAAAGTATATTCTAAAGCATTGCTTTTTCCACTGCTAGTATAACATGCAAGAAGATCATTATAGAAGTTGTGACAACGTCTCAGCCAAATCATCAGATAGTGATGTCAGCGACGTGTCAGCCATTTCCCGTACCAGTAGTGCCTCACGCCTCAGCAGCACAAGCTTTATGTCTGAGCAGTCCGAGCGTCCAAGCAGAAGGATTTGGTGAGTGTCAAATATACTTTCATTAATAAATGCACCAGGAGATGATTCTTGGAATTTTATTTTATGAAGCACGACATTTAATAAGGATGGATGCACCAAAATATTTGCATGGAATGCCATGCAGACCATACCGATACCATTGCGTTTGTAAAATGTTATGAAACTCAGCATCTCTTTGCTCTAAGGCCCCCTGCACACTGCAGATTGGCGATTCCGCAGAAAAAACACAGCATGTAGTACCGATTAAAAATTGTAAATCGGAATCGCATGTTAAAATCTATTTAAAAATGCAAATTGGAATTGTATGTAGTGTGCAAGAGGCCTCAAACCTTATTTACAGCATAAAACTTGCATCCAGAAAAAAACTGGCATTCAAACAGTTAAACATAGCACTTTCTTCTTCAATGGGAAGCTTATTTCCTATGCCAAGAATGCGATCACATTGTCTTTTGTTTACATGTCCTTATCGGCTACAATTAGCAGCATTCCTAGCAGTGCTGAAACTAAGCTGCAGGTTTCGCAGAAGGAAGAGAAAAGAGAGAAATGATCACTAGATACTTTGTAATATATAATTATAGCACCTATGCAATAAAATGCAATGGCAGCTTTCAGTGCAAATAAACTGTACTTTGAGTACTTGTAATATTAAAACAGAGTATATTACTTTCAAGACTCAGAGAGTATATTACTTACTGCTTTATGATTTGATAACTGTATGGGTAATAAAAAGTAGAATTGTATCCTGCTTTAAGTCCTAACAATCAGGCATCTCCTGGTCTAACTAGGGCAGTGTTTCTCAAACCTGTCCTCGTGACTCCCCAACAGTGCATGTTTTGTAGGCAACCTCACCTAAGCACAGGTGGGGTAATTAGGGTCTCAGTTAGAGGAATTCCATGTAGCTGAGATACTAATTACCCCACCTTTGCAAAGGGGAGGTTTCCTGCAAAACATGCACCGTTGGGGAGACACGAGGACAGGTTTGAGAAATACTGAACTAGGGGGTTAAAGATACATTTTTTGTCACACAACATTGGTGCAATGAGCAGATAGACCAGGACTCTCAAAAGCCAATACCTTCTGTTACAACTCATCTTGCATTCTGCTGTCAAAGAATTATAAGTGTAACTGCAACATCTCCTGTGGTCACTTTTGCCGCTGGTAAGCTCTTAACTGAAGCCTCACTGCATCGCTATTTCCCAGCTTAGTAAGTGACACAGTATAGCTAATATTTTAGTCGTTTAAAGTGATGGTTGCAATTACAGTGTGAGCGTTTAAAATCTTTTGTGTACGTTTTCTGCGGTGATAGGGTGACTGATAAGGAGTTGCCTAGTATGACAAGAAGGGGTGAAGTATTCCTAATAAGGTACTTGATATACCGAAACTGTAACCATGAAATGTCTTTCTTGATCAACTAATATACAGTGGTGTGAAAAACTATTTGCCCCCTTCCTGATTTCTTACTCTTTTGCATGTTTGTCACACTTAAATGTTTCTGCTCATCAAAAACCGTTAACTATTAGTCCAAGATAACATAATTGAACACAAAATGCAGTTTTAAATGATGGTTTTTATTATTTAGTGAGAAAAAAAAACCTCTAAATCTACATGGCCCTGTGTGAAAAAGTGATTGCCCCCCTTGTTAAAAAAGAACTTAACTGTGGTTTATCACACCTGAGTTCAATTTCTGTAGTCACCCCCAGGCCTGATTACTGCCACACTTGTTTCAATCAAGAAATCATTTAAATAGGAGCTATCTGACACAGAGAAGTAGACCAAAAGCACCTCAAAAGCTAGACATCATGCCAAGATCCAAAGAAATTCAGGAACAAATGAGAACAAAGTACTGTAATTGAGATCTATCAGTCTGGTAAAGGTTATAAAGCCATTTCTAAAGCTTTGGGACTCCAGCAAACCACAGTGAGAGCCATTATCCACAAATGGCAAAAACATGGAACAGTGATGAACTTTCCCAGGAGTGGCTGGCCGACCAAAATTACCCCAAGAGCGCAGAGAAAACTCATCCGCGATGCCACAAAAGACCCCAGGACAACATCTAAAGAACTGCAGGCCTCACTTGCCTCAATTAAGGTCATTGTTCATGACCACCATAAGAAAGAGACTGGGCAAAAACGGTCTGCAAGGCAGATATCCAAGGCGCAAACCACTTTTAAGCAAAAAGAACATTAAGGCTCGTCTCAATTTTGCTAAAAAACCATCTCAATGATTGGCAAGACTTTTGGGAAAATACCTTGTGGACCGACGAGACAAAAGTTTAACTTTTTGGAAGGTGTGTGTCCCGTTACATCTGGCGTAGAAGTAACACAGCATTTCAGCAAAAGAACATCATACCAACAGTAAAATATGGTGGTGGTAGTGTGATGGTCTGGGGTTGTTTTGCTGCTTCAGGACCTGGAAGGCTTGATGTGATAGATGGAACCATGAATTCTACTGTCTACCAAAAAATCCTGAAGGAGAATGTCCGGCCATCTGTTTGTCAACTCAAGCTGAAGCGATCTTGGGTGCTGCAGCAGGACAATGACCCAAAACACACCAGCAAATCCACCTCTGAATGACTGAAGAAAAACAAAATGAAGACTTTGGAGTGGCCTAGTCAAAGTCCGGACCTGAATCCTATTGAGATGTTGTGGCATGACCTTAAAAAGGCGGTTCATGCTAGAAAACCCTCAAATAAAGCTGAATTACAACAATTCTGCAAAGATGAGTGGGCCAAAATTTCTCCAGAGCGCTGTAAAAGACTCGTTGCAAGTTATCGCAAACACTTGATTGCAGTTATTGCTGCTAAGGGTGGCCCAACCAGTTATTAGGTTCAGGGGGCAATTTCTTTTTCACACAGGGCCATGTAGGTTTTGAGTTATTTTTCTCACTAAATAATAAAAACCATCATTTACAACTGCATTTTGTGTTCCATTATGTTATCTTTGACAAATAGTTAACGGTTTTTGATGAGCAGAAACATTTAAGTGTGACAAACATGCAAAAGAATAAGAAATCAGGAAGGGGGCAAATAGTTTTTCACACCACTGTATGCCCTATTGTTCTCTCTTTATACATATGACTCATAGTTTAATGTGCCCTGCTGATGTTTAATAAATATAACCTGCTGGAGGAGACGAAAAACTACTTGCTTAAGAAGGCTCAAATGTATCCTCCACTGCAGTATATTGTTCTGTGGGGTATGCTGGGAGGTGTTGTCCGCTGTAAAGTGTGTAGTGGACAGTACATCAATCAAATATATTCCCCTTACCTTCTCAAAGTATCTGTTTATTAGAGGCTCTATAGTTCTTTAATGAAACAAGTGCAGGATCTTTCCCACCCTCAGTTTGGCATCGGACAAGAAGACATATGGGCCCCTATTCAATTAACTTTTCTTCTGAGTCTTCTAACTGGAGATATTTTCACACCTTGGCCCATATGCAATTAACTTTTTTTACCTAAGTTATCGCCTAGGAAATAACGTTTATCGAATTAAACTAACTTTTCAGCTTTTTACATTTGAAAAGTTACCCAAACGTTGGTGAAAAAGTGCCATCAAATTTCTATGAGCCCTTGGCTAATGTGCAATTCACTTTTTCTCCTAAGTTTTATCATAGGTGATATTTTCACACTTTAGAAATAAAATGCATTTTAAGCCACCAGCGAGTGAGAAAATACTGAGGAATAATTGTAACAAAACTTTTTCACCTACATTTCAGTAGTTTTTAAATTGCAGAGTGCTAAAAAGTTGTTTTAAACAGAAGATGAAAAATTATCTCCTAGGAGGAAATGTTGTAGAAAAATGTAATTGCGTATGGGCCTTTGTCAATAGAATGCATTTTAAACCCCTCAGCGAGCAAGTAAATACTCAAAATACATTTGAAAATAACTTTTTCCCTTTGTAACATTTCTTTCCATTGTTAGGGGCTGAAATCTTTATTTTAAGTAAAATAAAAAGTATCTCCTTGGAGAAAACTTAGGAGAACATGTAATTGTATAGATAGAGACTATGGCAGGAAAGAAGAGTAGATGCAGGAGCTTTCTCCTGGAGCTGGGGAGGAAAGTATCTGGCTTTCTACCTACAGGTAAATAGTAGTGTGCTGCTCAGAGTTACACTTAAAGGAGGGCAGCAAGCATGTATGGGAAGCAGTCCCCATACAGCTTCTTCTGGGTTTGGCGAGTCTCTGGCCCAGCTGATTGCTTCCCCTACATACTTTTACATCCCCCCCCAATTGCTTTCAGCTCTGGTATCCTTTCAATATGGACTGGATAGAAAGTTGTTTTTGCAAAATGACCCCAACTAAATCTGCAGTCAGTATTGATTGAGAAAAAATAAAGCTATGGACATCACAAAAACCATTATTACAGAGCCTTGCTCTGATAGTCTACTAAAACAAGTTATTAAAGTAACGTCATAACTAAAAACATTCATTCATTATATTACCAAAAGTATTGAAACACCCCTCCAAGTCATTGAATTCAGGTGCTCCAAACACTTCCATTGCCACAGGTCTATAAAATCAAGCTTGAAAAGAAAAACAGATGAGCATAAACCTTTGTGTTCCTCACAATTAATCAAACTTGATTTGGTATAGAAAAATAAAATATATAAAATCGAACACCTAGGCATGCAGCCAACTTCTACAAACATATGTGAAAGAAAGGTTTCTCTCAGAAGCTCAGCGAATTCCAGAGTGATACAGTGATAGGATGCCACCTGTGCAATCAATCCATTTGTGAAATTTTCTGGCCACTTAATATTTCACGGTTAACTGTGCATGGTATTATAACAAGGTGGAAGCAATTGGGAACAAAAACTCAGCCATAAACTTGTAAGCCATGTAAAATCACACTGACTGAGGTCTGCACACAATGAAGCACACAATGCAAAGAAGCTTATGCCTTTCTGCGTAGTCAATAGTAAAAGACCTCCAAATTTCATTTAGCCTTCATATTTGGTCAAGAATGATGCATCAAGAGCTTCATGGAATGGGTTGAACAGCTGAATCCAAGCCTTACATCTGCATGTGCAATTCAAAGTGCTTGATGCAGTGGTGTAAAGCACAGCACCACTACACTCTAGAGCAGTGGATATGTGTGCTCTGGAGCCACAAATCAGGCTTCTCTGGCTGGCAATCTGATGGACAGTCTGGGTTTGGCAAATACCAGGTAAATTAACTGCATTGTGCCAAGTGTAAGTTTAGTGGAGTGGAGATTTTGGTGTGGGATTTTTTTTACAGCTTGTACTTAGCTCATCAGTTCCACTGAAAGGAATTCTGAATACCAAGGATACCAAGACATTTTGGACAATTTCATGGTCCTAACTTTAAAGGAAACTGTTTGAGGAGGGCCTCTTTCTGTTCCAGCATAACTGCACACCCAAGTGTGCTGTAGAGGAAATTGACTGGTCTTCACCGATCCCTGACCTCAACACGGCAGAACAGCTTCAGAGTAAATAAGAATGGAGACTGCGGCCCAGGCCTGGTCCTCTATCAGTGCCTGAAATCCCAAATGCTCTTCTGGAACAATGGTAAAAATAAATTATCATAAACATGCCACGAAACCTTATTGGGGAAGTCTTCCCAGAAGAATTAACGTTGTTATAGCTGTGAAGTGTGGGCCAAATCCATCTTAAACCCTATGGATTAAGAAGTGGGTGTCATTAAAGTTCATGGGTATGTAAAGGCAGACATTCCAATATTTTTGGAAATAAAGTGTATACATTTTTGCCAATATAAAGCATATATGTTCCAGCTTGTCAAATAAGCAAAATATTCAGTTATTTAGATGTATCTAGAATATGGGATAAAAATAACGAAATCCCGTAAATAAATGATTCATTTGAAATGTTAGTTTCTGGATCTATACAGCAAATATTTAATGCAGGGAAGGTGAAATCTATGGGAACAATGTACTGTCACCATAGTTACAATGATATGGAATGTAAACTTCCCGGCAGCTTTAGAGAACCATAGCTGACTACAGCTTTGACTAGAAAGGTATACTGAACTAGAATTCACATTCATTCCCCTGAAAATATGCTATTTTAATTTCTGCATACTTCTTGGTTAATTGTACACTAACCATAGAATGTCTGTTTGGCTGGTGGTGTGAAAAGAATACGTCCTACATCCAGATCCAGAAAAGTAGACAAACACAATTTTTGTTTTCTTAAAACACTAGGTATTTTCAAATATTCAACTTGACATAGGAAAGAGCACTGGACTACTTCTGCTCAGCAAGTGAATAAACACATTTGTTTTCCTTTATCACTGAGCTCAATGAATGCATTATAGTAGTACCTTCTTGCCCAATTGGAGCTGAACATTTGCAAATACCTTCTGTTTTAAAGTGGACCAGAACTCTTGCACAGGACAGAAAGAAAACAGAGAGAAATGCACTCTATATGAATTTATAAAGTTTAGCTTGTCTAATTCCCCCTCATATGTGACTAAACACAAGTTGTAATTTGATCCCCAGCTATGTCAGCTGATTTCCACGGCAGAAAGCTCATTTGTAAATACAGGACATGATGTTAACAAATATCTGCTTCCATGAAAGCAGGAAGTAGACACATTGCAGATTTATTGCACCATTTGTATCAGCTGTAACAAATAAATATTTTTTTGTTTTAAGGTTACAATGCTGTTGCGTATCTTTTAGAGCAGAGAGAAAGTTCTGAGTTCAGGTCCACTTTAAGAAGGCAAAATTGTATTTGACACAGTCTTTTCAGTATAGGAGCTTTTAAGTTCCTTTAGGAGGCAGGTAAATTGGGCACCTTATGGCGCCTGGTCATTTAGGTGCTACCAAAGATCACAATGTTAGTTGTGGCTACAGCAGCACCCAGTGTATATTTTGGGCACTGGACATAGCTGAAGCCTAAAGTTACATAAAGAAAGGACAGGTAGAGTTAACAGTAGGGCTCGTGTTAGGGCATACCTATAAAAATGGTGTCCACTAAAAATAGCACCGGAGACTGCAGCAAGTAGAATATCATTAAAATTACTGATATTCTGCTTCTTAACTCCTATAGTTAAATATTGGTAATCTTTACCAATATTTAACTATGATCTAAGCTAGCCCTACACTCGGACAGAACCCTCCCTCTACCTATGCCTAACACTAAGACCCCCTGGTGCTGCTTAACTGTAACCACCCCCCTGGTGCCTAACCTTAGTCACTCCCCCCTGGGTCTTACCCTTAACCAACCCCTTCCATCGGTACCTAGCATTAACAATCCCCTGGTGCCTAAACTTAACCACCCTAAGGGCTAACCTTAACCCAACCTGCCAATTTTACTATTGCCTCCTATGGTGGCACCATTTTTGCTGGCACTCCTCCTTTGCCATTTTTACCTGCTACGAGTTTTAGGAGTAGCTAAAGAGAAGATTAGTGTTAGGAGGAGGTGAAAGCCTTAGCAGAATATCGGCAGTATTTCCAATATCCTACTAGCAACTTCACCCGGAACCCAAATTGAGCCGAGGCATTTAATTTCAGGGCCGTCATAGCAGCAATGTGCACCCTGCATAACGATAATTCAGGGCTCCGGCGATTGCCAGACCCGGATTACATCTCCCTCCTAATTGCTGCAACTACGATGGAGAATAGTATTTAACGTCACCGGGGAGTTTAGCGGCAGCAGGGAGAGCCTTCATTCGGCACGCCCTGTGCCGAGATGAGATGTTTTCAGATTTACCCGTCGCTCTTTTTACATGTACTGTATTCTCCCTTAGGACATGTAGAAAATCCTAGTTTGTCTGGCTCTCCATGACTTAACCTAGCTACTCTGTAACAAAAGCAAAGGATTGAGAGGCTATTCCTTCCACCAAACTGAGAAATTCCTCCATGGTTCCAAGGAAGCATAGACTGAATCAGATGGCACATCTACAAAAAAATCTGGTTTCAGACTGCTAAATATGTTGTATACCAAATTACAAAGAACTTATTTTCAGCCAACACTAAAATGAAATATTTTACTTATAACATTACTCAGCATAAAACAGACCCAGAAATGGCAACAATAAACCAATAATAAGTAAATGATCTTCAAGTACTGAACACTGTCCATATGTACTTCCTAAACAAGACATTAATGATTGGAGAGGTTTTGCAAATTGCCTCACCAGACATTCCCCGCCTTAGATTAATAATAGATGAATAATGAAACAGTACAATAGGTTGATTTACATTAAGGCAGGGAACACACTTGACACTTGTTTTCGTGCGCGTTTTCTGCACAGAAAAACTGAGAACTCGTGTTAATCAATGGGCTAGTACACACTTAATATGTTGTTCATGCGCAGAAAAAAAACTGACATTCTGCATCCTGATTCTGCACATTTTGTCATTTTTCTCTATCAATTACATCAGCTGCTGTGAAAAAACGTGCGCATTTTCCTGCATAGAAACACACTTGGTGTGCAGAAAAAGTATGCAGGAAAACACGCGCAGAAAACTGAAAGAGAAGTGTGTTCCCTGCCTAATAAATTCAACACCAATATGTGTAAAAAAAATCTGGCAATGTATGAATACTTACTTCATAGCAGCAGACCATAAAGCAGTAACTGAGTACTCCCCATGATTTTTCACAAAGTCTGCAGGAAGGTGGGTGGTGCTATTACTGCCTAAAATTGCCAGCGTTGAGACATTTGTCAGTATAACCAAATTAAAAATGAGAAAGTGGAGAATAAACTGTAGAAAAAGGCTATACTTGTTCTCAGAAGAACAAGCAAATGTTCCCATTTAATTTCTAAATGTTCCCATTTAATTTCTACACCTAGATGTAGAGTCTGATCAGCAGCCAGTTAGGAGAGGAACCAGTAATCACACATCTCGCTTTAAGCCTTGAGGATATTGTCTTGCGTTTTAGAACTGCTGTGTCAACTATGTAACCAAATAGGTGATGAAGTTATTCTGGAAGAGGCATGTTACGTATTGCTCTCTCTGTAATCCAAGCTTATCCAGTTGTGTTAAATACTATGCTGGCATAATTACAGTAGTGGGTAGTGTCATTACGGGGGGACTACAAGTTTAAAGGTGTGTTTTATCTTTATTCATTAAAGAGTAGCTGTCAGTTATACTATCTCAGAAAAAAACACACATATAAGTAGATAAATACTTGCTACTATGTTCTTACATAACATTTGTATTGCACAGTCCACATTTTGATTTTAGTGATTTTTCTATAGTAAAAAAAGAAAATCCTTCTTAGGATTCTCAATTTTAACTGTGTATATCTTGAAGCCAATCCTGATGTCATTTCCTAACTTACTCTCCTCTGCCTAATTGTGAATGCATTGCCCGTCCTCCCAGTCTTCAGACACTCCCACCCAGCATTGTAATAGAAAGTGCATTGTCTCAGCATGATAAATATTGACCAATCCATTCTGCTTGTAACTTACTTTTGAATTTGGAATTTTCAATATCTCTGTGCCAGACAGGGTCTCAGTTATGTGAGGATTGAGTAAACAAAGGATCTTATCCATTTGTCATAAATCAGCTAACACCCTATTTGGATGTCTTGTTTAAGTTAAGGCATCATAATGACATGTATAATACATTTCCAAAAAAATCCATACAGTGGTTTGCAAAAGTATTCGGCCCCCTTGAAGTTTTCCACATTTTGTCATATTACTGCCACACACATGAATCAATTTATTGGAATTCCACATGAAAGACCAATACAAAGTGGTGTACACGTGAGAAGTGGAACGAAAATCATACTTGATTCCAAACATTTTTTTACAAATAAATAACTGAAAAGGGTTGTGTGTGTAATTATGCAGCCCCCTTTGGTCTGAGTGCAGTCAGTTGCCCAGACATTGCCTGATGAGTGCTAATGACTAAATAGAGTGCACCTGTGTGTAATCTAATGTCAGTACAAATACAGCTGCTCTGTGACAGCCTCAGAGGTTGTCTAAGAGAATATTGGGAGCAACAACACCATGAAGTCCAAATAACACACCAGACAGGTCAGGGATCAAGTTATTGAGAAATTTAAAGCAGGCTTAGGCTACAAAAAGATTTCCAAAGCCTTGAACATCCCACGGAGCACTGTTCAAGCGATCATTCAGAAATGGAAGGAGTATGGCACAACTGTAAACCTACCAAGACAAGGCCGTCCACCTAAACTCACAGGCTGAGCAAGGAGAGCACTGATCAGAAATGCAGTCAAGAGGCCCATGGTGACTCTGGATGAGCTGCAGAGATCTACAGCTCAGGTGGGAGAATCTGTCCATAGGACAACTATTAGTCGTGCACTGCACAAAGTTAGCCTTTATGGAAGAGTGGCAAGAAGAAAGCCATTGTTAACAGAAAAGCATAAGAAGTCCTGTTTGCTGTTTGCTAAAAGCCATGTGGGGGACACAGCAAACATGTGGAAGAAGGTGCTCTGGTCAGATGAGACCAAAATGGAACGTTTTGGCCAAAATGCAAAATGCTATGTGTGGCGGAAAACTAACACTGCACATCACTCTGAACACACCATCCTCACTGTCAAATATGGTGGTGGCAGCATCATGCTCTGGGGGTGCTTCTCTTCAGCAGAGACAGGGAAGCTGGTCAGAGTTGATGAGAAGATGGATGGAGCCAAATGCAGGGCAATCTTGGAAGAAAACATCTTGGAGTCTGCAAAAGACTTGAGACTGGGGCGGAGGTTCACCTTCCAGCAGGACAACGACCCTAAACATAAAGCCAGGGCAACAATGGAATGGTTTAAAACAAAACCTATCCATGTGTTAGAATGGCCCAGTCAAAGTCCAGATCTAAAGCCAACCGAGAATCTGTGGCAAGATCTGAAAACTGCTGTTTACAAACGCTGTCCATCTAATCTGACTGAGCTGGAGCTGTTTTGCAAAGAAGAATGGGCAAGGATTTCAGTCTCTAGATGTGCAAAGCTAGTAGAGACATACCCTAAAAGACTGGTAGCTGTAATTGCAGCAAAAGGTGGTTCTACAAAGTATTGACTCAGGGGGCTGAATAATTACGCACACCCCACTTTGCAGTTATTTTTTTTTTTTTAAATGTTTGGAATCAGGTATGATTTTCGTTCCACTTCTCGCGTGTACACAACTTTGTATTGGTCTTTCATGTGGAATTCCAATAAAATTGATTCGTGTTTGTGGCAGTAATATGACAAAATGTGGATACTTTTGCAAACCACTGTATATCCCCTTTTGATGTTGTATGTATATAGCTGTGTGCTTTAATAACTTAACAGCATACAGGATTTGGGTCTGATGAAGGCAGAATAGCCGAAAGCTTACTTTTATTTTTTTAAGTTAGCCAATAAATGTTATCATCTTGATCCTATTATTGTATAATGTATTATTGTATTAGCGTTGCATCGCTTAAGCTCCATCACAGTCGATCACAGTAGTTGCCTACAGAGCCGGGACAATGTCCTCCAGCACCCAAGGCTGAGACACCAAAGTGCACCCCTCCATCCCTCCCACGCCAGCTATCACACACTGATTGCTATTAGACTAAGAGGGCCACAGGGCCCACAACCTCCCCAACACCTTAATCTCTAGTTATCTGGCTTGCAGTCACCCTTTTCTTATTTCTTTCTGCTTCATACACAATTAGGAATAATAGCTGAATGAATTGTGTGCCCCCTCCTACACTGCGCCCTGAGGCTGGAGCCTCTCCAGCCTATGCCTCGGCCCGGCCCTGGTTGCCTACACCTGTGCCGCAGCCAACCTGGTTTTCAGCTGTATAAATAGCCTAACTCCAGCACCCCTTATTTGATTGCAAATATCTATAACTCGGCAATACAATAGCCGAACCTCAGTACCCAATTTACTCAGCTGCAAATTTTCATTGAGGTGACTGAGGTCTATGGCGGTATCTCATTTAAAGAATGGGTGGTATGTCTAAATTAACTAATATGGCGAAAAGCCCCCAAGAATGTTAAAGAACAAAACATTAGACTATCACGTAGTGTCCTTCAGTGATTTGAATCGTATAGAACATCTACTGTATGGAAAGAATGGAAACAAGCAGTATGGAGAAGACAGTATCTAAACCTGATGACGTTGTAGCAGTTTGCTTAGGACAAGTGGTCCAAGCTACCTGTGGACAAGTGCAAAAGTCCCATTGAAAGCTACAGGAATCACATACTTGCAATTTGGGGGGGGGGGGGGGAGCACAATAGCAACCTAAGCAGCAATAACTTTACGGAGCTTCTAAAGGCATCCTTTTGAAACCTTTTGGGGCACGTCCTGATGCCTATCAACTCTCTCCAAGTGTCCCCCACAGAAGCACCTTGGGTCTGACATTGCTGGAGGAGCGTTAACATATTTGCAATGATTGCCTCTAAAGGCTGCGCAACAAAATGGTTAGGGTAGCTGTCCCAGCATTACCCTGTGCTTTTCCCCAGAAGACGACAGCATTATAACAAGCAACAGCAATAATTTGCATCCATGCCATGCCATTTTTATTTGTGGTGTTTCAAGTATTCCGTTCAGTTAAGACTTTAAAGTAAAGTCTGGTTTGTATTAAATAAATAATGGGTGCCAAATACTTTAGATAGTTTGAAGTTATTATGAGACACTTGTGGTTTGTTTGTTTTTCCTCCCCTGTGGAGGTACCAACCAATGTATCTATGCCTGTATACATACAGGATTATTGTCAACAAAACTGAGCATCATTAATGTCATTATCAGATTGCTAGTTTTGCTAAGGTTGGAGAACATTGAACTCTGGAGAAATGAAATGATCTAGTAAACGTAGTCTGGATTTTTTTTTAAGTATCTGCTATTGAGTGGCAAAAGATTTCATCCTTCTTGTGGATCATATCAGATCACAGTGAGTATTGCTGAAAGGTTAGTTAGAATTTGTGCTACTCCAGCCCAATATACGAGCCCATACATGAAACTAACATTGAATAGGTCTTTATCATTTTAAAACTAATTTGGTAGTTTTGTTGAGGTGATAATACAATGATCCATCTTCTGTTATTCTTTGTTTTAATCTATTTTATTGTAATGGATTGCTTCAGACCTGTGCTTTATCTGTGTGAAGGATTAATACATTATACTCTCATACTTTACTTTTATTTTTGTACAACTTTTTGAATAATAAATCTGCTACTTCATTAGGAAACCACATAATGAATATGATTGATGAAAGACATTGGTCATTGATTTGAGTAGCATGTAAGGGCTAGCGTGTGCATATAAATAGGTAATGTTACCTCAACCCACTCTTACAGGCCACTCCCATCGTCAGTCAAAATCAAAAAGGAAATAACCCTTGCTATACTTCAGGGAGAAACAAAGATGTTAGAGTGAGTGTAAATACAGTACATATAACCCCATCCTAGTAAAAACAATGAAAAAGGTTTGTGACATCACATGTGGTGGTATTGCAAAAATGTTGAATTTTAAGGAGTACACAGTCATTCAGTGGATTTGCTCCCTGATAGTGTGAGAAAATGTTGTAGATTAGGGTTAGAGATGAGGGCAAAAAATACAGGAGTGTTTGAAAGTAAAGGTGGTAAAGGCAACCCCCTAACTAATTCTGACAAAGCATTCATGTAGGCGAAGTGTCTGTAGCCATGACAGATTTCCCCAACCTTTTTGGCTTGATTATGGGTTTAATATATTCTTAACAACATTTATCCCATTTCCACACAGGATGCAAGGAAGGCGGATTGGATCTTCAGGGAGAACCATAACCAAGAGCACAAGTGTAAGTGGAGAAATCTACAAGCTTGAGCACAATGATGGAAGCCAGTCAGATACGGCAGTGGGGACGGTTGGAATATGTGGGAAGAAAAGAAGACCAAGTTTGAGTGCCAAAGTAGTTGCAATAGTGTCAAGAAGAAGTAGAAGCACATCACAGCTTAGCCAAACAGGTGAGTGGTATTGGGCCTAACCTAATTAATCAACTTACAAATGCCTGTTTGTATTTAGCTGTGTATTTTTCTTAGTCACTTAACCACTTGCATACCAGACAGTTTTAGCTCTTTAAAGTGAACCCAAGGTGAGAGTGATATGGAGGCTGCCATATTAATTTATTTTTAACCACTTTGTCCACCTTGATGTAGTTCTATGTCAAGGAGGACATGTGCGCTCCCGCAGCCGATCGCGCATGCGTGCTCCCGGCCGTGGATCATTAGCCCAGGAATCAGTGAATCGGGCCATGGTGCCCGATCACTGATGCCTCTCCCCCGCAGAAAAAGCGACAGCTTCTCTCCGAAGCTTCACCTTTTCTGCCTCCTATGACCCTCTAAGCGTACATGTTACGCTTAGAGTGATGTCATGTAAACAAATTTAAGGTTGCCATCTTGTGGCCAAAAAGTAAAACTACATCTAAATGTAAAAAAAAAATAAAATACACATATATTTACCCAAATCAAATACTATTTACATCCCACCCTCCCAAAAATACCCACATAAAATGTTTAATAATAATAAAAAAAATACAACTAAAAAAAACACAAATATTTACCTAAGGGTCTAAACTTTTTAAATATCTATGTAAAGATGAAATATTTCTATTTTTTTTTTTTTTAATAAGCTTGTAAATAGTGATGGATGCAAAACGGAAAAAATGCTCTTTTATTTCCAAATAAAATATTGTCGTCATACATTGTGATAGGGACATAATTTAAACAGTGAAATAACCGTGACAAATGGGCAAATACAATATGTGGGTTTTAATTATGGAGGCATGTATTATTTTAAAACTATAATGGCCGAAAACTGAGAAATAATGATTTTTTTCAGTTTTTCTCTTATTCTTACTGTTAAAATGCATTTACAGTAAGGTAGCTCTTAGCAAAATGCACCATTCAAAGAAAGCCTAATTGGTGGCGGAAAAAACAAGATATAGATCAGTTCATTGTGATAAGTAGTGATAAAGTTATAGGCTAATGAATGGGAGGTGAACATTGCTCGGATGCATAAAGTGAAAACGACCGAGGGCTTAAGTGGTTAAACAATACTAGTTGCCTGGAAGCCCTGTTGATCTGTTTAACTACATTACAAACAAACAAACAAACACAGAACATTTATTTTGCGCTTTTCTCCTGGCGGACTCAAAGCGCCAGAGCTGCAGCCACTAGGACGCGCTCTATAGGCAGTAGCAGTGTTAGGGAGACTTGCCTCCTACTGAATAGGTGCTGGCTTACTGAACAGACAGAGCCGAGATTCGAACCCTGGTCTCCTGTGTCAGAGGCAGAGCCCTTAACCATTACACTATCCAGCCACAGCACTAACTACATTAGTGTCTGAATTACACAAGAAACAAGCATGCAGCTAATCTCGTCAGCTCTGGCAAAATTGTCAGAAACACCTGATCTGCATATGCTTGTTTGACGTCTATGGCTGAAAGTATTAAATGCAGAAGATCAGCAGAACTGACAGGCAACTGGTATTGCTTCCATAAATATGGAAGCCTGCATATCACTCTCACCTCGGGTTTACTTTAAGGGCCAGGGCCATCCTTTTCTTATTTTGCAATGTGATTGGCTCAAAGTAATCACAGTTGGCCACTGATCCAGATATGGAAGCTGTGCTGTCAGCAGAGCGAGCAGGTGCAGCGACATGAACAGCGAGAGCAATGAGATTGCACAGTGTTGCTGACTGAAATCTACGCCCTGGCTGGAATAACAGGACACAAGATTTCAATCAGCGTGGTCCAGACCCGGTTAATGTAACAATGTACTATCAAATATTAAGCATGTTTGATTATAAATTCTAAAATCTCCTGTTTTAGACATTCTTAATGTTTCACATTAAGAGAGCATAGCAAAAAGATGAACGCACTAGTAAATAAATAAAAAGTTATTTAAAAGCACACCAGTGCTATGTGACAAAAAACACATGTGTTAATGGTCTATCCAGTTCTTTATTTAAAGTGTGTGAAGCTGAAGACATACCTTAAAAGGACATACTTACCTAAGAAGGAGGAAGCCTCTGGATCCTATAGAGGTTACCTACGCCATCCTCTGGTCCTCCGTTGCTGAGCATATATCCCCGAAGAGTTTGGTAGGAACATCAGGGCTGTGCTACTCTACAGGCATGAACGGCTGCGTGCTACTGCACAGGCTCACCCGTGCTCATGCAGGTGCAGCGCTGCCGCACTCGTGCCAGAAGAGGAGCTCAGCCCTGATGTCCTGGAGGAACACGGGAAGCCTCTATAGGATCCAGAGGCTTCCCTCTTCTTAGGTAAGTATGCTTGTATGGTTCCTTTTAAGATACTTGTGTATTTTCTGCCGTAAGCTGGAGGTGTTTTTTGTTTATTTCATTTTTTTAATATATTGTAGATTTTTTTCTGTAGTGCTAGCATACGTCATAAGTAAATAACCCCATTCCTTCCCCATAACAATAGCATGCCTTAGTTATTTTTTTATGCCCACAGATGAATGAAGTACAGTAGTAGAATTACAAATACTGTTACAGTTCTTCATTGCCTTGTATGATAAAAACATCACATTTGTAACAACATTTTCACCCAGATTAACAAAATCAAATTGATGTTGTGGCTTAAAGATAACAGTGCTACATTACAGCAATCATGCTTAGGTGATATGTCAAACCCCTGTGCTGGTTATACATGGCTGTATATACAAATAGTGACCTTTTTCTCAGTTACAGTTTGTATCTGTACACACGACAATGCCTAGACTTTCTGTTGACCTTTATGTTCACTTTGAAGAAGAGAGAACCGAGAGCCCGATATGGTGTAGTATGTCAAGGTAATTGGATAATTGGAAAGAGTATGAATTGTATACTCACAAACCAGGGTTACCTCCAGGCAACCACTGTGTAGGCAGGTGAGGAGATTAGCCTGTCCTCACTCAGGAATAAGAAGTCGCTCTCTGTAGGCTTGAAAAACAAGAAGGGGTATCCCCCTCCACCAAAGGTGGATACAATCAGTATTATGGTAGAGAACAGAGGCGCCAAAAGGATAAAAACAATATTTAAAAGTTTTAAAATTATTGCTTAGGAGGCAGTGGTGGACTCACCTCCCACAAGCAGACACAACAACTGTGTATTCACAAAAGGGACATTTATTGGTATACTCCAAATAAGGTTGCAACGCGTTTCGCAGGTCAAACCCGCTTCATCAGGCAATTACAGGAAGGAGCACACAACAGCAGTATGTCCAGATAGCACCTGGCGCCTCAGTCACTTTATTATGGTGTAAAAATAGAATGTGATTAAAATGATCAGATGCAAATTACCAAAATACAACCATTTGACTGGTTCTTAAAGGACTCCTGAAGTGAGGGGGATATGGAGGCTGACAAATGTATGTATTTAATACATAATACCAGTTGCCTGGCAGTCCTGCTGATCTTTCTGGCTTCAGTAATGCCTGAATCACACACCTAAAACAAGCATGGGGCTAATCTTGTCAGACTTCAGTCAGAGGTATCTGATCTGCATGCTTGTTCAGGGTCTATGGCTAAAAGTATTAGTGGCATAGGATCAGCAAGACAATCTGCATTGTTGAAAAGGAAATATTAATCCCATGCACATATCTGCAGTGAAAAACGTTTCTAAGAAATCCTCATTTTCCTGGCTTTATTACATGGCAAGGTTTTGTAACCCTCTCTGTGGTCATATTACACCACAAAGAGAGTTGCTAAAAGGTTAATAAAGGTTAATGAGAAATCATTAATTCCATTTCAGTCATTTTTATGTATCTGCAGCAGTGTTCCCTTATGTGACCCAAAACATTCTGAATTCATTAAATTGGAGTTCTCTGGGGTTGTGCATGATTCACTTGCATGATCTTGCAATTTAAAGATCATTATATGTTTTGTAAATCGTTCTATATGGACAGTTATATTTTAATTGTTAAAGCTTCGTGTTTTTTTTATAAATTTTTATGGAATATAGCATTACTTTCTTTGCACATAAACTATTTTTGTATTTGTCCTTTTTAAATGCCTGGCTGGCTGGGTTTGTAAAACTTTCTTCATGTGTTAAAGATGGATGCTGCATAGCTGACTGAACAGCTGTCTCTGAGCCATCCAAACGTAACTCCCCAGTCTCTCATCACCAATGTAAGGTAGTCAGGTAGTACCTGGGAAGCCTGTAGTCTGTGAGTACTGAGCATAGCTACCACCAGACCCCACCTGCTAACTCCTTCTGCAGTAGAGAGATTCATTGTACACCTCAGCAAAAGCTTATCTCCCTCCCTGGTGTTTTAATAAAAGGGTTAACTAAAAGAACAGTGAGAAATGGCTCCTTATTCCAGGCAGGGTGTGGAGAGTTACACACGTTTTAGAAACACACTGAGAAGGGTGATTGAGGTTTTATATGCTTTTTTACGTACTGAGCATGGAAGCACTGGACAGGAAGACTCTGCTGAGCTGTAGCTGTAATGCTGGCTACAAAGAATGAATCTCTTATTAGCAGTGCAAGGAGGGTGAGATGGGATTGAGAAGACTGAGCTCTGCACTGGAGAAAAAAACACCCACTCTTCTGGTACCTGCATGATTCCTGAAGGGATCTCTTGCTCGCGTGACTGTATTCTCCAAAGAATGTCGGCACTCTCAATATATTTAATCATTGATGTATTGTTGCTGCTCATCATAAATCAGTAACTCCAATGCTTCGGGACAATACAGAACTCTATGGAAAGAAAATACAGTTTGCAAGGACCACAATAAAGTGGATTCACCAACAAAATTGTGTACCAATAATGATAATAAACATGTAGTACCTCAGTGTATACTATAACATTAAACTCCATCAGTACACCACTACTATGTAAGGCCGCCACTTAGTTCAAAATATTGTAGGAGTTAGTAAGCAAAATTGTCAGATTGCACATTATATAGATTCTAATACACTCTGCACCGTAAAATTGCATAAGTCAGCAATTACTCCCCACTTGAAAAATATAAGTTTAAATGTCATATGCCACCAAAAGATGCAAATACACAAACAAGAAACAGTGTGCAGTTTTAAAGGGGCACTATTATTATTTATTTATATAGCGCCAACATATTCCGCAGCGCTTTACAAAACACAGTAAGACAACACAGGGAACATAGGTACAACCAAAAATATACAGCAGAGTCTCAAGCGGCACAAATTTTGCAACAAAAACCGTAAACATTAGGAGGATGACCCTGCCCTTGCGAGCTTACAATCTAAAGGGTAGTGGGAGACACACTAGGTAAGGAGACGTGGGGGGAATGGATGAGGCATTGAGCCTTTGCCTCTGATTACACTGTGAACAGATAAGTAAACAGGGGCTAAAAAATGTTATAAGCTTGTCTGAAAAGGTGTGTTTTAAGAGTGCGTTTGAAAATGTCCAGGTTTGGAGAATGACATACAGGCTGTGGAAGAGTCCTGGATGCGAGCATGAGAGGAGTTGATCAGCTTAGAGGCCAGGAGAATTTCTTGGGAGGAGCGAAGGTTGCGGGAGGGACAATATCTAGAGATTAGTGAGGAGATGTATGGAGGGGACAACTCGTGAAGGGCTTTGTATGTTAGAGTCAGGAGTTTGAACTGAATCCTCTGGGTAATGGATAGCCAGTGGAGGGAACAGCACAGTGGAGCAGCATCAGAGGAGCGTGTGGAACGGTGAATGAGGCGCGCAGCTGAATTTAGAAGGGATTGGAGAGGTGCTAGCCTGTTTTTTGGTAGACCACAGAGCAGGGTGTTGCAGTAGTCTAGATGGGAGATGATTAAGGCGTGTACAAGCATTTTGGTGGCCTCTTTTGTGAGGAAGGGACGGATACGGAATATATTTTTGAGCTGTAAATAGCAGGGCGTGGTTAATGAGGCAATGTGAGATTTAAAGGAGAGCTTTGAGTCAAGTATAACCCCCAAGTAGCGGGCCTCAGAGGTCGAGGTTATTGGGGTGTTGTCTACAGTTATGGTTGCAATTGGTGGGGGTGTAGATTGTGATGGTGGAAAAATCACAATTTCTGTTTTACTCCTGTTGAGTTTGAGGAAGCGGGAGGACATGAATGCAAAAACTGCACGTAGACAGTCTGGGACTCTGGATAGTAGTGAGGAAAGGTCAGGGGCTGAGAGATAGATTTGGGTATCATCTGCATAGAGGTGATACTGGAAACCAAAAGAGTTAATTAGTTGTCCCAGGCCACGAGTGTAGATTGAGAAAAGAAGTGGCCCAAGAACTGAGCCTTGAGGTACACCAATAGACAGTGGGCGTGGGGAGGAGTTCGCGTTAGAGAAGGAGACAGTATAAAAGCGTCCAGAGAGATAAGAGGAGATCCAGGAATGTGCTTGGCCCTTGATTCCTAAAGATGACAGCGTCTGGAGAAGCAGAGCATGACCAATCGTGTCAAAGGCAGAGGAAAGGTCAAGGAGTATTAGAATGGAGAACTGACCTTTGGATCTAGCTACCAGTAGGTCATTAGCAACTTTAGTGAGGACAGTTTCAGTGGAGTGGTGTGTGCGGAATGCAGATTGAAAGGGGTCAAGTAAGTAGTTGGTAGAGAGAAAAGCAGACAATTCTGAACGGATGTGACGTTCCAGCAGTTTAGAAGCAAAGGGGAGGAGTGAGACAGGACGGTAATTAGATAGAGAAGTTGGATCAAGAGAGGGTTTTTTAATAAGTGGTGTGATGATGGCTTGTTTGAATAAAGAAGGGAAAGTGCCAGTGGAGATAGAAAGGTTGAATAGAGTTGTTAGAGCCGGATTAAAGGAGGAAGAAAGCTGGGGGAGTAAATGAGAGGGAATGGGACAGGCCACAGGTAGTGAAATGTGCTTTGGAGATTAGCAAGGAAAGACAGTGTTCAGTGAGTGTGGTCAAAGATATTAGAGTGGGAGAGTGGTCTGGTGGAGTGTGGGGTAGGCAATTAGTAGTGAGTGAGGGTGCAGGCGGACAGAAGGAATTTACAGGTGATGGTTGAGCTGGTAATGAGGGTTGCATGTTGAAGCCATTATGTATTGCATCACTATGATGAAAATAGTGCTGGGCCAATATCCGTATTATCAGTTGTGTATTAGGAACACCATGCATTTCTCCATAGAGGTTTTGTGAAGAGAAAAAATGCTCCAAACACCATTTTTTATCTTCTAAACAGCTGATCAGAATCAGCTTTATTCGCCAAGTGTGACAGGTGCCACACCCGGAATTATTTGTGGACACATGGCAGACAAGGTTGGTAGTGCAAGTTGACATCATCAACATAGTGCAGATAGTAGTTACATAGCAGTACAACAGTATGACAGTGACCATATAACTACAACAATAACAATAACAACAACAATAACCAAACACACAGTGCGGATAACAACCCCCTTGTGTAAGAAAACCATGATATGATGTGTACTATGTGGAGCAGTGTGGCCTGCAGGCATGCTCTCATTCGTTGAGTAGGGGGACTGCCTGGGGGAAGAAGGTGTTTCTGTGCCTGGTGGTTTTGGTGGGGATGGTCCTGTAGGGGCGGCCTGAGGGCAGGGGGTCGAAGAAGCGACTGCCAGGGTGGGATGTGTTGTCGATAATCCTGTTGGCCCTGGACCTCATTCTAGATGTATGGGGGAGGTCCAGGGCGGGCAGAGGTGACCCTATGATCCTCTCAGCAGCGCTGATTACCCTCTGAAGCTTATGCTTGTCTTTTTCATTTGCCCCCGAGTGCCAGACAATGATGGAGGAGCAAAGGACAGACTCAATGGTGGCCGTGTAAAAGCTAGTCATTAGCTCCCGCGGCATTCCAAACTTCCTCAGCTGCCTTAGGAAGAACAGTCTCTGCTGGGTTTTCTTTTGAGTTGCGAAGGTGTTCACATCCCACCTTAAGTTCTCAGTGATGGTGGTGCCAAGGAACCGAGCGCTGTGTACTCTGGAGACCTCAGTGCCATCAATGGAGATCGGACAGGGAGAAGGGGCATTCCTTCTGAAGTCTACAATCGGTTCCACAGTTTTTGCTGCATTTAGTACTAGTTTATTGTCCGTGCACCACCTGTGGATCCGCTCAATCTCGCTACGATATGCGAACTCCCCATTTTCTCCAATGAGACCTAGGATGGTGGTATCATCCGCAAAGTTGATGACCTTGGCAGAGTCAGCGGATGAGGTGCAGCTGTTTGTGTACAGGGAGAAGAGAATTGGGGACAGCACACACCCTTGCGGGGCTCCCGTGTTGGTGGTTCTGACTCTAGAGGAGCAGCCGCTGATTCTCACTAGTTGCGTCCTGTTGGTGAGGAAGTCCTTGATCCAGGTGCAGAGAGTGAGGTCAACACCGAGTCGTGCCAGGTTGTCATGCAGAATGTTTGGGCAGATGGTGTTAAAAGCGGAACTGAAGTCCAGGAGCAGGATCCTGGCGTAGGTGTTTGATTTGTCCAGATGAGCCATGATGTGTGCTAGACTGATATTAATGGCATCCTCCACGGACCTCACAATGTCAGGTGTTCCCCTGCACTACAAGGTCTCTCCTAACTGATATCAGCCTGCCCTCTCTCTCTGCCGACAACTGATTTTATCTTGGCCCACACACTTCAGCGCCCCTTTTTGTAGGCTTTTCATGTTTATCAATAAAGCAGATGAATTAGTAGGCTGTTGAATAAGTTGAAGCAAGCTGGATTGTTTTCCCTAGGGGATTCTGGTCTAAAGGCAGAGGCACTACCTCTGTACCATTTGATTTACAACAGTCCATTACAGAACCACTTCATTTAACATTATCTCAGTTATGTCAGTTATTACAATTAATTTAAAGTTAATTTTGTTAGATTTGCAGGGTGGCCACATACTCACCATTCCTGCATTTCTACCCCCATAAAACAAGCAAAGTCCCATGGATATTCACTAAAACATTGTCAGCTGGAGCCAAACCTCTCCTATAGTGGGAGTCCCCTACCCCTCCTTCATTGATTTCAAAGATAAGGGGGTTGAGTTAATAATAATAATAATTATATTTTATAGTGCTTTACTCCCTGGGACTCAAAGCACTGTGACCCTGCCCTATGCAGTCTCAAAGGCTCGGGAGAAGAGGTGGGTTTTTAGCCTTTTCTTACAGCTATCCAGAGAAGGAGCCTGTCGCACCGATTGTGGAAGTGAGTGAGTAAATGCTTGGCCACACCTCCTACCACATTCTGATTTGGATGGGGGTGAACATCAGCTTGGACATGCCTCCTCTCCCAAAAGAGTTTCACTCTTCCACTAGACCGCAGGGAGAAAGGCTACAAGGTGCAACCTCAGCCATGTCACTACACACATCCTAAAATAAAGGTATTTATTTTGTTAACATTTTAATTCCTATCTCACATAATTACTAAAAGGGGAGGCAGGGAATTTGCAATGAAAATTGAGCCGGAGGTGACCACACACAATACAATAAAAATATCAGATTTTATGGCAATTTGATAAAAATGATCAGTTGTACAGAAAAATCGATTGTTTTTTTTTTAATTTGAGCGAGAAAGCTGATTGAATTTCTCTTTTTTCTATTAAAAATCAATCGGAAGTGGAGGAAATTTTTAAAAAGATTGAATGGCATAGACTTGATTGTCAAGTTCTTGATTTCATGACTCAAGCAATTTTTTTAGAGTTTTAAATAATTTAAAGAAAAAAATATATAATTGGGGAAAAACTAGACACATACTGTATGTGATACATTGTTCAGATGTTTTAAATGTTACACTGAGTCATAAAAACGTATTTTTTCTTGAAACGAAAAAGAAATGTAAAAAATTGTATTGTGTGTGGCCACCTTTAGAGAGGCGCTTCAACCAGAAGAACAAATTGTAGAATATAAAGTACTTGTGCTTCGAAGAGCTGTGAAATGACTTTGAAGGATAGTGTATCTGTCATCTTACTAAAACACTTCCATAGACAGTTATATACATAGTATCCAGTTAGCTGTACATTTGATCTATCTAACCTGTTTTTTATTTGTTTTTTAAACTTTAAATGTTTATACATTTAATGGAGCATATTATTATGAGTACTTAATTCATTTATTGTTCCCTTTAATTTAAATCTGCAAATGAAGTAGGAAAATAACATTATCTACTAATAAATTCTCAGGAGACATTTTAATCACATCTAGATGAAAAGCAAATATATTTTCTAAAGACTGTTATCAAAATTAGGTCAGTGAGTTCCATCTTGCTTGTGATTATATAAGTTTCAATTCAAACATCTTAAAAGCTTGCTATGTCATTGCCCAAAGCAAATTGAAGTAGAATGAAGCTAAGGATGAGGACAAGCTCTAAGTGGCCTCCTTTTTAATCTGCCTTAAAACTCTGAAATAGTTGGCAATACAGCAGAATGCTAGTCTCAGCTAGAGAGATAAGGAAAAGGTAAGATGAATTAGGCGGTGTCTGTGTTATGTTGCTGTCTTATTAAATATCTCTTTTGACAACCCTTTTACAGAGAAATCTTTTATTAACATTTTAACCTATAACTAATATGTATAGATTTATTTTGTGGTTAAGTTCTGTCACAGGTTTTTGGTAACATTTGCTGTTATGCAGTGATTTTAGAACATGAAGCCAAAGTATTGCTTACTTTTTATGAAATTATATTTAGTATATTAAATGTGAATACAAGTATTAGAGTATGGTAGCTGAACCACTGTACTGTCGTGCTTTCGTAGAATAATATTGTTTGTGAACATCTGAGTAGATTAGTACTCAAACATTTACGTCCAGGCAGATATATTGGCTGTGCATAGCAGTTCCCTATTCAGCTTTATTACTGTATGTATTAATGCATATGAGCTTACCAGAGTCTGATTTTATCAAATGTTATAATATTTTGCTATGTAGTTCTCTAACTGTGTGCATAATATCTCGATCACACTGTATGAATAAAGTGTTTTTTTCATTTACCCATGGCAAAGAAAGTAGTAGTTTAAATCATAAACAGTATTCTGTATGAGAAAAGCTCGATTAACAGTCCCAACACTGCAAATATCCTACAGTATGTTACCCATATTTATTGTTCCATTTAAATAATACATGTTTACACAACCAAGTTTTCCAGTGCCTTTGTTTTGTAATGTAAATAGCCTTGTTTTATGCCTTGCTAGCTTAGCTCTCTTCAGTTGCAGCATGATTGACCCGTTCTCACATTATTCTGTTTATAGTGATATAATGCATTTCCAGGCAGCTAAATGGCTTAGCCATCTATTGTATAATTGATTGTATAAATTAGTGATCTTTTTAGTATGGGCTTTTTTTTTAACTATGATGGGTTTGTGGATTAGATTGTTTTTCTGACTTGTTAATCGGAGTTGTTAACATAGCTGCATAAGAAGGTACACGGTGCTGAGGTGGGCATTATTATCTTTAAATATAGTTTATACAGTCCTCAGCCCCATTTTCTATGACATACAGATTTGAATATAGCACACAGGTATTATTATAAATCTACTTTATGCCTCTATACAGATGTACAGACATTTATTAGCAAAAATGAAAACTGCAAGAAAATTCAGTCCGTCTGTTTTAATATTTCTTTTGTCATTGTGTGTTACGTGTTTTGACCCTTCTTTTAAAATGAAATTAGACTTTTGTTCAATCTTATCTTAAAGAGAACCCAAGGTATGTGACTACAAAAACTTACATACTTACCTAAGAAGAGGGAAGAGTCTGGATTCTTCAGAGGCTTCCCATGTCCTCCTCCAGACTATTGCTGCTGCCCAGGACTCTGGGGAAGTATGTGTCCATGCTCCTCTTTGTGCACGAGCACCGCTGTATTGCACCTGCACAAGCACAGATGCGCATGTGCAGTAGCATGTTAAAAATCGTGGATGAGTGACTTTGGCGCACTCCACAGACACGGCTTTACTCCCACAGGGGCAGTAGCATTGAGCTGCTTGTGAATGTGGCTTGTCAAGGTAAAGAAATAGAGCATATGGAAAGCTTTCCAATCAGTCCAGTCACCATTGCGACCACTACATTGCTCATTCAGGAGATTCAGCAACTTACCAAGAGATGTAGCCGAATTGCTTGGTATGACCGGTCACTTTGGTTGATGGATGTGCCACTTCTATGTGGATCACTGGCTACAGACTAGATTATCACTAAAACAGAGATGTGCACTGCATGTCAAAGAGACACAAAACTTTATTACAGTATTAGCAGAAGACCTGGCGTTGCCCGGGTATGTATTTTGCTGTTGGCTCCGCCCACTTTTTCTAACTTTATAACGCAAACACTCAATGACCAAGTTTGTGAGCTTTTGGGTTCCTCTACCTCAATAATTAAAATTTTCCCATATAAATTAAACGAATCTGATTGGCTGTTTGTGGCTCAACCTTATGTTGTGAATTTGAATCCGAGTTACCCAATGACCGACTGTACCAGGTTTGAGGCCTCTGCCATTAACAGTGTAAAAATTGCAGCAATTTAAATATTCCCCTTGAAAATCAATAGGTGAATTTTGATTAGCTTTTGTAGGCTCCACCACTTTCCAGAATATTAATCCCAGTCACCCAGTGACCAACTGTGCCAAGTTTGAAAACCCTGCGATTAACATTTTAACCATTTACCGCCATCCTAACGTATTAAAACGTCATGCTTACCGCTATTAACAGCAACATGACGTTTTAATACGTCGCGCATTCCCGCCGCTGCTACCGCCGTGTGTCCGCCGCTACCGCCGCCATTACCGTCGGGATCCCGTGCTGGGCGATTGGGGAAGAGGACTGAACAGTCCTCTACCCAATCGCAGTGCCTGGAGTGAATGGACGTGACCGCGAACAGCGGTTACGTCCATTCACATAAACAGGAAATGTAACAGTTTAATAAAGTGTGTAAAAAAAAAAAAAAAAAAAGTGAACACGTCCTATGAGTGTTCACCAGCGCCATCTTGTGGCCAAAAAGTATATTACACTTACAAAATACATACATTTTCAAGTATATACACATCATTAATAAAATTACACTTCCAACCCTCCCCCCCAAAAAAAACACTTGTAAAAAAAAAAATCAGCTTAAAAAAAAAAAAAAATAGTTGCCTTAGGGACTCAGCTTTTTTTATTCTATATTTTATGGGGGAAAATTAATTTTAATTTATTACATAGGGGCTTGTAATTATGGCCAGAACAAACAGAAAAATAACCACTTATATTTCAAAATAATATACTGTCGCCATACATTGTGGTAGGGACATAATCTAAACGGTTTAATTATCGGGACCACTGGGCAAATACAACGTGTTTGTTTTATCCACAGGAGAATGTTTAATTTTAAAACTATAAAGGCTGAACACTGAGAAATAATGATTTTTTTTCTTTTTTTTTCTGTTTTTCTCATTAAAATGCATTTAGAATAAAAAAATTCTTAGCAAAATGTACTATCCACAGAAAGCCTAATTGGTGGCGAAAAAAACGAGGTATAGATCATTTTCTTGTGATAAGTAGTAATAAAGTTATTAGGGAATAAAAGGGAGGAGCGCTGACAACTGAAAATTGCTCTGGTCCGTTAGGATAAAAACCCTTGGGGGTGAACTGGTTAAGAATGGCTGCAGTTTACATTTTCCCATTGAAAACAAATTGCTGATAATTGATTGGCTATTTTATGCTCCGCCCACTTTCCCTACATTTTTGTTCTCGGTCACACAGTGACCAACTGTGCCAAGTTTGGGGACTCTGGCTTTATTGCATTTTCCACTGATGTGAATGGGTGAAATCTTAATGACTGTTTGTGGTTCTGCCCAGGAGTGCAGGGGGGACGCAAGACCCCGAGAACATATCTTCCCAGGTAGTAAGGGATCTATATAACAAGTTTCATTGAAATTAGTAAGGGCGTTTTCAAGTGATGGTGACACACACACACACACACACACACACACACACACACACACACACACACACTTATATATATATATATCATGAAAAAGTGATGGGGTACTCGCTTATCACAATAATTACAAGTTATTACCACCATATCTCTTTAACACTATATTCAGTAAAGATAACAAGATAGCTGCTCTGTTGGGCCCCTGGTTGTTTTTTTCACTAGCAGTTGTGTGAGTCTGTATACGGATCTGCTGCTTTGGCTAGGTAAGAGGTAAATATGAATATCTTATGTGATATTTACTAAGTTCCTGATTAAAATTTGCACTTAGTAAATAACAAATTATATACATACTTGCAATAATTACTAGACCTAATAAAGTCAAGGAGCTCTAGCTATCCCTCAAACCATCAAGCAATAGACTGGACAGCTCCATCTTTCTCCCTTGTACAGACGTGCCATAGCATGTATCGGTACTGTAGGAAGTGTGCTGACCTGGGCAGTGGATGATTGACATAACTACAACCTGTGCCTCTCTGAGATTTAGTGCTTGCACATTTATATGGCATGTGGAAATAAATACTCTTTAAAAAACTTGGATGACATGGTAGTTTCCTTTGAGCTAGGGACACTAAAGAGAAAATTGTGACTATGTAAAAAGAGACAGAATGTAGCTGTTATTGCTGCCTGACCTTTGATTCAATAGCTTTTTTATAGAACATTTCTAGGCTAAACAGTTAATTTCTTACTTCACCTAATGGTTTATTATAAAGCACTATCATGGTTCTTAACCAGTGCCATACAGTACTGATTATGGGCAGACTTGATTAAAGCAAAACCAAACTGAAAATAAACTGATAGGATTAACAATTGTATCTATAGTTCTAATTCTAAACAAAATTTCCCTGGACTCCCATAAGACCCACACCCGTGACTGATGTCGCCAGTTGTGGAGCGGGACTGATCTCTCAAGCGATATTGCTGGGCCTACACTGTACATGCAAGAAGTCAGCTGTATAGCTGACAATGCATTCTGTTGCAATGGGGGCAGGCGGAGGGTCGTGCAGGTGTGATGTCATGAGGGGGGGAGGTGGCAAGCTGTTGCTCTGCCAAGTTGATCCGCCTGGAAGATCACTTGCAGGGTGGGGGCTCCTGTACCAACGCCGGATTATCAGCTGAGGTGGTGGTTATCGGCTTCCTCATCCGACTTTTATTAAGCATGTGTACAGGGCTATAATTTTGTTATGATTTTTAAGGACAAGAGCTGAGTTCCATGCGCCGGTCAGGAGACAATTTCATTGGCTCCTGACTCTGTGATCACCGTGAGCCAATCTCAGTGATCACAGCTTAATTCCTGGAAAAAAAGGCTCTGGGCCATAATATGCATATCCACAAGGTCTGGAAGAGGTTAAACTAATTTAGCACAGCAGTGTTAATTCTATCTCCGCAGACAGAAGTAGAAGGGGCTTGTTTTAAAACTTTTAGTGCTTTAGAAACCGTAAACAAAAAATAATTTAAAAAAAACCCTGCTGATCTGCTTTTGCCAACACTTCAAATGTTATGTTTCAGCAGCTGCATTACAGTTGTTAGTTTCCACAGTTGTCAAAAAGCAGGTCTGTGAATTGCACCTTCCAAATAAATGTCAGGCACACACTTGTTTCTATATATAGAGACAACGTAAGCAGAAACGAGCACCCATAGCTCAGCACTGTAGGAGTCTGAAGCAAGAAAACCAGTTTTGAAAATGATGATGAGGTTTGAAAACCTAACTATTAGTTAACAGATGGACTGTTTTTTTGTGGGTTTTTTTTTTTATTTGCTTATTGTGCAATATCAATTTCAAAGCAAAAATAAGGCCCTTGGCATTTCAAAGTTTCACAAAACACGTCTTATCGAATGTTTTCATGATGATGTGAAAGATGTAGGCCTATACAGGTGTCATAGGGCCCCTGTGAGTGTCCCCAGTGTCTACTTGTATTTGAAACCTAGCAGTGTGCTCGCTTGTACTAACATTACTGCATCAGTAGCATACAATGCAATCATTCTTCCTGTTTTGTTCTGTGCAGCTGTGATTGGCCTGAAGTTTTGGCTGATCTGTACAGCTTTCATTGGTGGCTTTTTAAGTTGAAATAGACCAGCATGGACATTCATTGAGGTAGTCCTAGTGGGAGAAGAGCCCCACTATGTTTAGCACATCCTGTCCTTGTTGTTGTGCATAACTGTCTGCTGTAGTAAATAAGAGACTTGGCTATATTTTTGTACACCTAGAAAAATGGCAGTGAAAGGTGAAAGGTTCAAAATGCCAGAATAGCCATATGGTATTGGTAGTGGGTGTAGCTGTGGGATTGTATAGGTAGCTTAAAGGACAATTGAAGTGAGAGGGATATGGAGGCTGCCATATTTATTTCCTGTTAAACAATACCAGTTGCCTGGTAACCCTGCTGATCTATGTGGCTGCAGTAGTGTCTGAATCACACCTGAAACAAGCATGCAGCTAATCTTTTCAGATCTGACAATAATCACAGAAACACCTGATCTGCTGCATGCTTGTGTTTATGGGTGAAAGTATTAGATGCAGAGGATCAGCAGGACAGCCAAGCAGCTGGTATTGCTTAAAAGGTAATAAATATGGCAGACTCCATACACGGCGTCCACAGAAAACTTTACAGGGGGGGGGGGGGGGTTGAGTGCCGTGCCAAAAAAATGGGCATGACCATGGACCAGAATGTGGGTGTGGTCACGGGTGAAGCCAAATTTAGATGAATTTAGCAATTGTGGGACATTAGACTAGGACTATGGTAGGGATTAGATTGTGAGCTCCTCTGACGGCATTCAGTGACATGACTATGAACTCAGTAAAGTGCTGCAGAAGATGTCAGTGCTATATAACTATATAATAATAATATGGTAGGACATTAGACTAGGACTGTGGTAATTTTAGATTGTGATCTCCTTTGAGAACAGTTAACTGACATTACTATGTGCTCTTTACAGCACTGCTGAATATGTTGGCACTATATAAATACTAAATAATACATGCATAATAATACATACATAATACATACATACTTAGTACAGGGCAATAACTAAAGTATTAAATGTGAGAGAGAGGAAAGTGAGAAAGGCACAGCAGATTGTGAGAGAAGGCGGGTAGACAGGGGGACAGTAGGAGAGAACAGAGACAGACCAGGAAAGTGGGAGAGTGTCACAAAAGAGAGGAGGTACAGAAAAAGGAGAGGGGGGGAAGAAAATAGGTAGATAGGAGGGAGAGATGATGGAAAATGGAGGAGAGTCAGAGTAAATGTGGAAGAAACAGATGTGTCTCACAACAGGTGTTCCTGTTTGACAGGGAGCACACAGGGAGCATGTGGAAGAACTAAGAGGGAGTGAGTGAGTGAGTGAGTGAGTGAGGAGGGAGGGATAGAGGGGGATGGAGACCAGCAGGGCAATCACAGGAACTTTTCAGCACTATTACAAATACAAGCTGCCTTGTACAGAGCCTGTGTGTCTGCTCCTGTCACTAGAGGGGGGCTGCCTCACACACAGTGTCACTGACAGTACTGTCCCTCTACTCACGTATGTGTCAGCCGCCCAGCTTCTGTGCTCCTCCCCGAACACCATCCGTCCTGCTGATTGGTAGCTGTCTCTCTTCTCCCCTGCGAGCACAGACTGCAGCTGAACCACCAGCCTGCCCACCTCTGTCTGCTGCCGCTTCAGGGGGGATGCACGGGGGCACAGCCTGGCCAGCTTCAAGTCAGGGAGTCAGCAGCATCCAGATCGGCATCTAACTCAAGGCTTGACTGGTGGGGGCGTGGTTAGGGGGCACGGCTACATGCAGTAAACACTTCGCCTGTAGCTGCTTAGAGGAGGAGAGGCGTGAAGCAACAAACTTCTTGAAGGATAGAACTTTTCAATATGTACAATATGGCAGTACAGCTGCTGAAAGATTCTAGCCTACTGTTCAGTGGTAAACATTTTACTTTATTTATTGCATTCAGTCTTCATGTTCTGACTTCCAGCTTTAGTGTGTCCTCTTCCACATCATTAAACATTTCATCTTTGCCCTTCCCTTTGGTGTTCTTTGTTCCATTCTTATCACAAAGCTAAGTCTCTTGAAAAGCTTGATTAGTGTATCTGCTTCTATTGTTGGATATTCTTAGCTACTGTATAATGTATAATGAAAATTGTAAACCTAAAAGTTAAGGTGTCCATGCCTCAGATGATGTATGGGCAGATTTACCAAGAGACAGATCTCTATCTGATCGAATCTGATTGAAAAGGGTTCTGCTGCCTGTCCATACACCACAGGCCCATTCCCAATCAATTTCAAGCTGAAATCGATCCGGAATTGGCCTTGTGACGCCACATCTGCTGCCTTGTCAGCCCGATGTTATGCCCCCTGATGCTCAATGTACCCTCTTGGTGCTTTTTTAGCTGTTGATCTGCAGAATTAAAAAGGTAGTTAACGTATGTGTTGTATGTGTGCAAGGGTGAATTCATGAACTTTGTCTAATGCAGGCTTTCTCAACCAGGATTCCTTGAGTACTCTGCAGGGGTTCCTTGGCATTTTCCCCCATCGTGGGGGAAGTGTAATAAAGCACATTATATTAAGGGGTGCTGTAAAAAAGAAGCACTAAATTTGGGGTTTAGAATAATTAATTAAAAAAAACTAGAATAAGGAAACCGTATAATGAGGGGCACTGTAATAAGTGTTAGTGAAATAAACAGCCACACTTACTTTTAAAGACCATGCCTCCTGCAAAATAAATTCATTATTTGCAGGGGTTCCTTGAGATCCAAATATGATTTGCAGGTTTCCTCCAGGGTAAAAAGGTTGGAAAAGGCTGGTCTAATGTATCACTTTCTATTTAAGTTGATTTTTTAAATTTCTAATTATTTTTTTTTACTTTTCATTATTGCATATAAGAGATAACCTAGCTTCCTGTGAAAGCATAATGTACAGTATATACTTGCATGAAATCCAAACCTTTAAAACCAAAAAATGTACCAAAAGTGTGTGTGGGAGGGAGAGGCCAGCTTATATGCAAGTCATGTGTGGGACCCTAGATACAGTTCACGCATTAGAAGCATGTACTGTATCTATAGTTACCTCTCCTCGTTCCTGGCAGCCATCATCCCATCTCCAGTGTATTTCTGTACTTTCTAGAGATCCAGGCGTTGGTGTCTTCTTGTCTCTAGGCAGTAACTCCCTGTCTCCCTTGCAGTTCTGTACACACCACTAGAGGTTAGCAGTGAGTACCATACTGCAAGGGAGATGGGAAGATGGCTGCAAGGAACAAGCAGAGTTAGCTATAGATACAAACATGCTACAAGCATAATATGCATCTCACCCTGCACCACATACATCACACTTTGCACCACATACAGGAGGGAGTCGCTCTGCACCACATTCAGGGGGAGGCACTCTGTATTACACTTTGCATAATGTACATAGGAGAGGCTCTCTGCATCACATGCTGCATCATGTACATAGGAGAGGCTCTCTGCATCACACTCTGCATCACATACATAAGAGAGGCTCTCTGCTTCATACTCTGCATCTTGTACATAGGAGAGGCTCTCTGCTTCATACTCTGCATCATATACTTGGGAGAGGCTCTCTGCTTCATACTCTGCATCATATACATGGGAGAGGCTCTCTGCTTCATACTCTGCATCATATACATGGGAGAGGCTCTCTACTTCATACTCTGCATCATGTACATAGGAGAGGCTCTCTGCTTCATACTCTGCATCATATACATGGGAGAGGCTCTCTGCATCATGTACATAGGAGAGGCTCTCTCTGCATCACACTCTGCATCACGTACATATGGGGAGGCACTCTGCATCACATACGGGGGAGACATTGTCTGCTTATCCACGGGTCACACATTAGTTTTTTCTCAGGGGCAAAAGTGTGTGTGTGTGTGTGTGTGGGGGGGGGGGGGGGGGGGGGGGTTAGCCTATACACGGGACAGCTTATACACAAGTATGTACAGTATGTGAAGGGTCCTCTTTATGAGGACATCAAAGGTTAATTTTGACCTCAGATGCCTCCATTCTGTTCAACATTTACTTTTTCTCTTTAAATTGTTCTCTTTGACCTGCAGCTAGCACCAGGGTCTGTAACCGTGCCATTGGAAGTGACTTAAGAAGTCACTTATGCTTCTTTTGCAGACTCAAATTGACTGAAGTGGGTTCTCATAGAGATATCCTCCATGCACTCTTTGCTAGGAAAACCAATGCGTCTGGGTGGGATCACACCAGGAATACGTTTTTAGGCATCCAGTATTTAACTGGAAGTGGAAGAGTTAAACTACACTTTACAGCAAAAAGTTTCAAATGAGATGGCAGTCTAAATACCCAGATTTATACTTTACCATTGGTGGAATTTCTGTACAACAGTGGATAGTTAATTAGTAGATAAAGCCTCTTCCTGTTTACACTTGTTTTTACTCTTCTTCAAGCACAGAACTGTTACCTCCCTTCTATAAACACAGGGCTAATAAGAAAGGGATTCTCTCAAAGTCAGTGCACATGAGCAAATTAGGCAATCAAACATGCTGGATATTCACACCTAATTGCTATTGTCTTATGATGCCATGGGTGCCAGCAGTTTTCTACCTTCTCATTATCCATCTTCTCCTTTCCACTGAACATATGAGCTGGTCTGCCAGGAGCTCAGCAGTGTTTGTATTACACTTATTCCAAAATTGGAACAATTATTCACAATTTTTAAAGTAAACTTGAGACATTTGAAACAAAAGTATTTATACTTACCTGGGGCTTCCTCCAGCCCACTGTAGTTCATTACCTCCCTCCATGTTGGTCCGGTCCCCTCTGTGGAGCTGCAGTGAAGTCTGTGATCCAGTTGGGCTGTGGGCCACTGCGCAGTCCTGGACGATCTCACCTAAGAGGAGGGAAGGGTCTTAGTGCTGTCTGCATCCCCTCATTCCACCGCTGGCCCTCGTTCAAATTTCCCTCCGGGTGCATCTTTTGGTCTCCGAGTACTTCAAAAAATGAGTAGCTCCGTACTGCACACATGCAAATCTGCGCTCGCATGTGCACAGAGCGGTGCCACTTATGTTTGGTACACGGAGGCCAAAGTACTTCCATAGCCTTCCAAGAAGACAATAAAGTTGAATGCTACAAACTTAATTTCCGGGGTGGTTACAGATATCCTTTAGTACAAATAAGCTGTGAACTATCCTAAGCTTATATGGTAATTGTAACTAAATTAAGAGAAGAAAAAGACATTTAAAACCATATTAATACAACCCCCCAAAAAAACCTACAATGTGTGTATGTGGTGTCTATGGAAAAAAGGCGCAGGGATAAATGGTTGAGAAATAGTGGTAGTAGGATATCAGTCATTTTACCAATATTCTACTATGGTGGAATATTGGTACTGTAATTTTACCGATATTCTACTACGTCCCTCTGTACTCTTAACTCTCACAAGAACCCTCCGCTATCTATGCCTAACAAGAACCCTCCCCTACCATTGCCTGACACGAGCCCTCCACTATCTATGCTTAACACTAAACATCCCCCACCTACTCCTAACACTAACCACCTTGCACTTACCTCTACGGGATTATTCACCAGAATTTGGCTACAGAGTAGCCAAACTCTGGTAAAGTATTGTTCCCAGCATGTCCTCACAATCCCTCCTCTCACCCCCCGACATGGCCCTCAATGTAAAAAACTATGCCCCATCTATGCCTTAGCATTCTACGGTTAACATCCACCCCCTCACAACCATCACCACACGATAGTGCTTCTGGAATAATTACTAATTCCTGTCCATATTCCTTCTAGATCTCCTTCTTTGTAACAAAATCTCACACCAAAATAGCCTCCTTCCTAACGTTAGACTATTCTTGCTCCACATCAGTCATAGCAATATGTCTCTGTAATGGACTCCCTTCCAACCATTAAAAAAAAAAGATTCACTCTCCGTGTTCTAGCAATCACTTCAGCTTGTAACCTACTGCCTGCACCCCAAAAGAGAAAAAAAGCCTCAAAATATTTGGGGACCTGAAGTGAGTAAAATTATTTAAAATAAACACATGATGTAGCTGCAAATGAATATTACATACTTGCCTTACCATCACTTGCTCTCAGAAGCTCACCATTTCTTCTTACAGTGATCCCTTCCAGTTCTGACAAAATTTTGTCAGAACTGAAATATACCAGTTGCTGTCAGTTATATATAAGCAGCTGTCAGTTACAACTGAATGTGCAAGGTAATGTCCATGTTTCCCTATGGCTCAAGTGGGTGATAATACAGTTTAACAGTGTGCTGACCCCAAAGCTGTTATGGGGTAATGACCATTTTTAAAATGGAGGATGGAGAATTCCATTGATCACAGTGGACAAATGGAATGCAGGAGAGGAGAAAGAGTAGACTACATGGGAGGTAAGTATGACCTGTGTATTGTTATTTTGACTTTTTATTTTCAGTTCAGGTTCTCTTTAAGGTCTAGTATTTTTGATGCAGAGTTCACCTGAAGTTTGTATAGAAATAGAATGTGCAAAAACATCACTATAATCACTTTTCCAACAATTAACAAGTTACTGTGCAGCTGCATTAGAAAATAAATTGAGCACTGACAGCAAGGGACCAATCCAGTGCCAGAACCGCTTAAAGCTAGATCTGTCTGGTTCCACACAAAAAAGTATCAGCTGATGGTGGCATTAACAATTATTTATTTATGTTTTAAAGAGACACTGAAGCGAAAAAAATATATGATATAATGAATTGGTTGTGTACTATGAATAATTACTAGAAGATTAGCAGCAAAGAAAATATTCTCATACTTTTATTTTCAGGTATATAGTGTTTTTTCTAGCATTGCATTATTCTATAATATGTGCAGATTACAGAACACTCAGCATTCAAAATGATTCTTTCAGAGCAGTCTGTGAAGTAATGACCTCTCCTCTAGCAGAGGAAAAGTAAATAGTCCAGGAACAGTTGAGATAATAAAAGTCAGATAACAGCCCTCTCCACGACTAACTTAGTCGGAGAGCTTAATGGCTTGTTTGCATAGAGATAACAACTGGAGTTTCTCAACTCTTCCTGTACTGGAAACAATTAGACTGATGTATCTGATCTTAATGTTTTATTTCTCATCTGTACTACACATACAAATCATAATATCATAATTTTTTTTTCGCTTCAGTGTCTCTTTAAGGAATGATTATTTTTTAAGCATTTCACGTGAGCCGTCATGCCTTATTACAGAACATTGCGAAAGTGCTGGTTTTGTTGTCTTCCTTTCTCAGAACTTATAATGTGTGGCATGCGTGAGACACTTAACATCTCAGTAAGTGAATGATTGTAAGCCAATGTTCTTTCAAGTTGATGTGCAGCTGAAGAATTCTCTCCCATTAACAGACTACAGGCACAGTTTAATTCTTCTTACTCATCCACAAAAAAGACTACCTAATAAGGGCTAGTATTTTTAAACAAACCTTTCTGCGCACATGAACACATGGTACATATTTGTCTTTTCTTCCGTAAGAAAAGGAAGTACTTCAGAGACACACAGGATGATTTGAAATTGAGATGTCTCTGTTCTTATGGCAGTATCTGCACTGAGTTTTTGCTCTTCTTTTGGATCGTGGTCAACACAAGTGAGTAGATTTTAAATCGGGTCTTGTGATGTATATTTTCATCTGTTACCAGGAAATAATTATATGGATATTGTGTGTGCTTTTGCATTACAAATGGAGAAGCTGTCTGGGAAGTACAAGCCCGTTTCACATACATCTAGGTTCTCATAAACTGTTACAGTTCAGACTGTATTCAAATATTAATAGCTGTAAGTGTTGTCTTATATTCATGTGAAACTTGTGTTATGTACTACCAGGGCGAAAACCGAACTGTATGACTTATAATACATACTAACTAATCCAGTGAGTATTCTGAAAACTAGCTACTTGTTCATATATATGTTTTAACATACACAGCAATGCAAGTGGTCAGATTGTACTTACTGATCACCAAATGATAAAAAACTTTACATTTGGATGCAGGGTGTATTGAGCAGGATGCATGAATATACAGTGTGGCATTTGTAAAAGTAGCATCGTTGTTGTAATAGTTACCTTATAAAATAGTAAAGCAATGCTAACAAATCATAGGAAAAGCAATTACATTTTTTATTTTCTTTGATCATTTTGTAAATACTGACTTCATAATGAGATGTGAGGACGTGTAAGGCCACTGCAACAAATCCCACCACAAATAATATTTCAGGGTTCTACATAGATTTCACTGCAACTGTTATTTTTATTATTATTTAGAATTAGATGTCAAAGAAAGCCTCTTGTCTGTTTCTTACAGTAGCCTTTGACCTCATTGGACACCAGGGGCTTGGGGTTTTGAATCAGGGCCTGTAATGTCAAAAGGATGGAAATAAGTGGCAGTTCTAAAAGCTTGAGAGGTCCTTCTTTACCCCTCTCTCTGCCAAAAAAAAGTTTTCCATTGCTGACTCAGTCCTTGTTATAGGATCTACCCATTTCCTGTCTAGACAGTAACTGTGGAAAATTCACCCCAAAAGACACAAACTGACAGCAAAATGCATGTTTTGGGTGAAGATGGACTAAGCAATGGCAATGATTTGCACCTGCGCTTGGAAGTCTTTCTGAGAGTAAAGTGCTCCCTACCTGGAATAGCAAATTTGGCTTGTATTTATTGTATTATCCTTCTGAACTCAGAACTCAGTCTATCTTTGTCATATCTAGGCTTTAGTACTACAAAAATAATTGACAAAGCTTTTAGCTTTCATTTTAATCCTTGCAGAACCTTTGTTTAACATATTTATGAGTTTATATTTTAGTGAGGAGCTAAGGCAGGAGGAAAGGAAACCTTTTCACCTCACAGTGAGCCACACACTGCACTGATAACAAGGAAGACAAGCATTCCGGACATACAAACAGCTATTTTAAAGAAGTATTGTCACCATAAAAATCTAATTTCCACAGCAACTAGTCTGAGTGTATTAAGTGATAAAGATGCTAATCCTGCATTCAAAACTTGCAAAATTTTTTCAGCTGTTATGGTTTGGAGTTATCACATACTTTAGGAGCACTGGCCCTAGTGCCAAACAGTTGCTGGGAGTTCTTTTTATCTATAATATATTCCTCCTCTTCCATTTATTTCTCTGCCTAGCTGCTTATCAGAAACACCCTCTGATCACTTGTGTTTACAAACAAGGCTGAGGTGACTCATTGATTGGATGTGTAAATAAAAAAAAGGAGGAGAGCAGCTACTGAATACACAATGAGCAAGAGAAAGGAGGGGGAAAAACAAGAGTCAGGGAGAATATGATGTCAGCATTAGCTTAGCAAGATGGCCACTGCCTAGAATAGGATTTTCTGCTTTTCCTTTGTAAATTTCACAGGAATCATTATGTGGATAGCACAATACATCTGTTATGTAAGTAGAAGTAGTATTTATTTATCTACTTATAAATGTGTTTTTTTACATTACACATATTTATTTGTAAATAAGCTCACCTCAAGAAGCTTTGCTATTCTTGTGGCTGATTATTCCTATTACTATAATAAGCTTTGGAAATTTGAATGCATTTAAGCTGTACTGTATATTTATGTATCAATGCAACTTACCATATAACACTATGCAGGCGCGTCGCTAGGAGGTAGATCCGGGGCACTTACCGGGATCTAACACTATGGTGCCCCAAATCTCCGTACCCACCTGCATGTCCCGTAAACTAGAGATAAGGGGATGAGCAGAGGAGGTGGCATGTGGCAGCAGCAGACATGAGGGCAAGGTGGATGGCTGAGTGTAGCTGTGCGACTCTGAAGGTTCAGGGTTGCAAAATGAAATGGTTGGGGTGGGAAGTGGGGATAAAGGGCACATATGGGTTCAGCAGAATTAGGGCTCCCATAAATTATTCGGAAGAGAATCTGTGCCACAACGTGGCTGGCCGATCTCTGCAAGGGCTCTGTCAGGTGCGCAATGGTAACAGAGGTCAATATCAGGATGACTGATTAACACCCAGCTGGTGTTCCCCCAAGTGTGTGTCCCCACCATGGGCAGTGTTAAAGGCTCGCCCAACCGCCAACGTGACCTCTAGCCTCCTCCAGTGTCTGGTCTCAGCCAATGTCTTGCCAGGCAAGCACATTGTCTTTAAGTTACACTGCTGCTAAGTTCATGTATATTTGGCTCCACCCATGACCATGCCAACTCACTGCTACATGGTGTACTGGTGTACCCCCAAGTGCGTGTCCCCACCCTGTGCAGTGTTAAAGCACTGCAGGCTATTAATACCCTGGGGCCAAGGGTTAATAATCAGGGTTACATGGGGCCCATCATTGCTGAGCTAGTGTAAAGTTGGCCATACAATATTCAATTAGTGGTAGATCAGGTAATCTGATCACTATCTTCCACTTATTGACCCTTTTCCTTTTCTTCCACTCTTCAATATTATTAGATGCATGGAGGCACCATAATTGGAAATCAGTATTAGAAGGAGAACTATAATAGGTGGTTATTATTGTAATAATACATACTCCATGGGACAATGCATTGTCCCCTGGAGTATGTAAATAAACTTGTTGTATTTGACAAACACATTGGCATTTTTGGAGAAGGTAAGTTCATCACTGCCTTCTCATGTTTTAAACTTTTTAGATACTTTTATCCTTTTGGCGCCTCTGTATCCATTAGGTTTTAAACCAAAAATCGTTATCAAGGGCTTGACGATCGTGGCAGTTTTGCGACGGTTTTTGCCGCCACCGCTGGTACCTGCTCCTCTCCAGGCCCCCTCCTCCACTCCCGGCCCCCTCCTCCAGTAAGTTCTGATCTCATTTGGCCTCACCGCATTAGATTGCCGCGCGGTGAGACGTGGTGAACAGGCAGCGAGTGTTGCCTAGTAATGCGGGCCCTGTACCAGGAAGTGTGACATCACTTCCTGATGGCCACCGTTACCAGCGGCGAGGTGGATCTGTTGCCTATATACACTAAAGGGAAGGGGGAAGTGCATCTGCCTATACTAAATGGGGGATCTGGCTATATATGCTAAAGGGGGGGATCTGGCTATATACACTAAAGGGAGGGGGAGGAATCTGCCTATACACACTAAGGGGGGGGGGGGGGAGGAGGATCTGGCAATATACACTAAAGGGGGGATCTGGCAATGTACACTAAAGGGGGATCTGCCTATATACACTTTAGTGTGTGGGGGGTCTGGTTAAATACTTTAAAGGGAATCTGGATGGCTAACCTGTACTGCGGCACCTATACACTAGCTAAACTGTACTGCGGCACCTATACACTGCCTAATCTGTACTGTGGTGCCTATACCGGCTAACCTGTACTGGCACACCTATAGCTGGCTTACATATACTGGGACACCTAGAGTTAGCTAACCTTTACTTGGGCACCTATAGCTGGCTAAACTATACTGGGCGCACCTATACATGGCTAACTATACTGGGGAAACTCATACTCCCCATCGGTGTGCTGATCCATCAGTGTGAATCGAATCAAAATTGCAATTTCTGACAGAAATCGTGCAATTCAATCTTTTCCTAAAATCGTTCAGGCCTAGTATCCATACTATGCTGGATTTTAAACTCCTCATTTATAAGAATCATATAATTGAGTTTTGGATGGATATCTCGCACAATTGTCGACAAAATTCCCTTTTAGTTTGCTAGTTGTTGGCTGATTTGGGATGCAAAGTCCCTTGGATTCTTCTGGCCCAATTGTACTCTGACAAGTTCTGGCTGTGAAGTTTAAAGTGAACATTAAGAGTAAAAAATAAATTGAGTTTTACTCACCTGGGGCTTACCTCAGCCCCCTGCAGCTGATCGGTGCCCACGACGACTCGCTCTGATGCTCCGGGTCCCGCTGGCGGCCACTTCCGGTTCCGCCATCAGGACCCGTCAGGCTGGGGAACGCGGCTGATACTACGCGTTCCCAGCCAAAATAGCACCCCTATGCGGCCATATGGCTGCATAGGGGTGCTATCTTGGCTGGGAACGCATAGAAACGGCCGCGTTCCCCAGCCTGACGGGTCCTGGCGGCGAAACCGGAAGTGGCCGCCAGCGGGACCCGGAGCATCAGAGCAAGTCGTCGTGGGCTGATGTAAGCCCCAGGTGAGTAAAACTCAATTTATTTTTGTCACTTAAGGTTCACTTTAAGATTAAAACATAACTTTTATTAGTTCTATTAAAATCAGGTATATCAAAGGTACAGCATTTATAAAACATAAACAGCTGCGTTGGTGTTTGACACTATTGTGTCACATATGTATCATATCCCTGGGATGGATCACTTTCAGGCAGATAAAGATTGTACATCTATGTGCATGTATCGTGGAGAGGAAAGGGATCTCCTCTCCAGCACCTATGCACAGCTAGTACATGCACAAATAGGACCTGCTGATCACACCCTCTTGCACCAAACACAGGTATAATGGACAGTAGGGGATCACACCATGCAAACAGTGTACAAAATTACAAATAATTCGACATGTTTCGACGAGTTATTTGTAATTTTGTACACTGTTTGCATAGGTGCTGGAGAGGAGATCCTTTTCCTCTCCACGACACATGCACATAGATGTACAATCTTTATCTGCCTGAAAGGGATCCATCCCAGGGATATGATACATATGTGACACAATAGTGTCAAACACCAACGCAGCTGTTTATGTTTTATAAATGCTGTACCTTTGATATACCTGATTTTAATAGAACTAATAAAAGTTATGTTTTAGAGCGCTAGGGGCCTATCCCTGTTCAGGGAACACGTATCCTATACAAATCCCCCGAGTACTCTATTAAGTATTTGTCACTTTAAGATTAACTTGTCTCTTCTTCAGTTTTTTAAGATATAGGAAGTTGCCAGCTGTAGTGTCAGGCATATAATGATATGAAGACATAGATTCCACCAAATATTGTTGCTGTATACAATTTATTGGCAGACTGTAAACCAGCAGTTCTAGATGCTTGTGTGGCTTTCAGGGGCATAAAGAGATGATTTCCATTTTCAGAAGTGATGCATCATGGTAGATATTTCTTGCTCCCTTTAAGCTAAAATTCTGTTTTAAGAAGGTACATTTATATTTAACATTACCTTAACACGTTGCTTTTTACACATAGATATTAAAGATACTTATATGTTGTCAGTGTTTTTTCCAGTCTGTAACTATTTTCTGGAATTGAGTTGAGTTGAGACCCCTTTGCTTGACACTACCAGCAATACTTTGCAAATGCGGGGGTTGTGGGGAAGATTGCTGCCCCCCCCTCTCTTGCAGAGCACCCACCATGTCACAAGTTTTGTATGTTGGCATTGTACATGCAGAGGGGCAACATGTAAATACAACCCTGCAAGGGTGTACAAAAAAAGGTTTGGGGGGAGGTGGCATATGCTGATTTTATTTTTAACCACTTGCCGACCGCCCACTGTAGATTGGCGGCGGCAAAATGGCATGCCCAGGACCACGTAAAGGCCAATTGGCGTCGGGTCCTGGGACTCTTCCGGGCCAGGGATCGCGCGCTTCCGCCGGCAATAGGCTGCACCCACCCGCGACGTCAACCCGCCGGCCGTTCGGAAGCGCCGGTGGGTTGTTAACCCCTCGATCGCCGCGTTACAAGCGTATAATGCGCTTTGTAATGTATACAAAGCGTATTATACAGGCTGCCTCCTGCCCTGGTGGTCCCAGTGTCCGAAGGGACCACCAGACTAGTCTGCACCCAAAAACACTGATCTGCCCACCCCCCTGCCCTCTGATCGCCCACAGCACCCCTCAGATCCCCCCCCGCCCACCCCCTCAGACCCCTGTTTGCACCCAATCACCCATCATTCACTCCCTGTCACTATCTGTCAACGATATTTTTTAGATTAGACCCTTAACTGCCCCCTGGGGGCTCCTGATCACCCCTCACACCCTCAGATCCTCCCCAGACCCCCCCCCCCCCGTGTACTGTATACATCTATCTTCCCCTATAATCACCTGTCAATCACCACCTGTCACCACCTGTCACTGCTACCCATCAGACCCTAACCTGCCCCTTGCGGGCGTCTGATCACCCACCCACACCCTCAGATCGCCCGCAGACCCGCCGTCAGATCACCTCCCAAGTGCATTGTTTACATCTGTTCTCTCCTCTAAACACCCACTAATCACCCATCAATCACCCCGTCACCACCTGTCACTGCTACCCATCAGATCAGACCCTAATCTGCCCCTTGCGGGCATCCAATCACCCGCCACACCCTCAAATAGCCCCCCAGACCCCCTCTGATCAACTCGCCAGTGCACTGCTTGCATATATTCTCACTTGCAATCACCTACTGATCACCTATCAATCATACCGTCACCCCCTGTCACCACCTGTCACTGCTACCCATCAGATTAGACCTTAATCTGCCCCTTGCGGGCACCCACTCACCCGCCCACACCCTCAGATAGCCCCTCAGACCCGCTCTGATCAACTCGCCAGTGCATTGCTTGCATAAATTCTCCCTTGTAATCACCAACTGATCACCTATCAATCACCCCGTCACCACCTGTCACTGCTACCCATCAGATTAGACCCTAATCTGCCCCTTGCGGGCACCCAATCACCTGCCCACACCCTCAGATAGCCCCCCAGACCCGCTCTGATCAACTCGCCAGTGCATTGCTTGCATAGATTCTCGCTTGTAATCACCTACTGATCACCTATCAATCACCCCGTTACCCCCTGTCACTGCTACCCATCAGATCAGACCCTAATCTGCCCCTTGCGGGCAACCAATCACCCGCCCACACCCTCAGATAGCCCCTCAGACCCGCTCCTATCAACTCGCCAGTGCATTGCTTGCATATATTCTCCATTGTAAAAACCAACTGATCACCTATCAATCACCCCGTCACCCCCTGTCACCACCTTTCACTGCTACCCATCAGATTAGACCCTAATCTGCCCCTTGCGGGCACCCAATCACCCACCCACACCCTCAGATAGCCCCCCAGACCCGCTCTGATCAACTTGACAGTGCATTGCTTGCATATATTCTCCCTTGTAATCACCTATCAATTACCCCGTCACCCCCTGTCACCACCTATCACTGCTACCCATCAGATCAGACCCTAATCTGCCCCTTGCGGGCATCCAATCACCCGCCACACCCTCAAATAGCCCCCCAGACCCCCTCTGATCAACTCGCCAGTGCACTGCTTGCATATATTCTCACTTGCAATCACCTACTGATCACCTATCAATCATACCGTCACCCCCTGTCACCACCTGTCACTGCTACCCATCAGATTAGACCTTAATCTGCCCCTTGCGGGCACCCACTCACCCGCCCACACCCTCAGATAGCCCCTCAGACCCGCTCTGATCAACTCGCCAGTGCATTGCTTGCATAAATTCTCCCTTGTAATCACCAACTGATCACCTATCAATCACCCCGTCACCACCTGTCACTGCTACCCATCAGATTAGACCCTAATCTGCCCCTTGCGGGCACCCAATCACCTGCCCACACCCTCAGATAGCCCCCCAGACCCGCTCTGATCAACTCGCCAGTGCATTGCTTGCATAGATTCTCGCTTGTAATCACCTACTGATCACCTATCAATCACCCCGTTACCCCCTGTCACTGCTACCCATCAGATCAGACCCTAATCTGCCCCTTGCGGGCACCCAATCACCCGCCCACACCCTCAGATAGCCCCCCAGACCCGCTCCTATCAACTCGCCAGTGCATTGCTTGCATATATTCTCCATTGTAAAAACCAACTGATCACCTATCAATCACCCCGTCACCCCCTGTCACCACCTTTCACTGCTACCCATCAGATTAGACCCTAATCTGCCCCTTGCGGGCACCCAATCACCCACCCACACCCTCAGATAGCCCCCCAGACCCGCTCTGATCAACTTGACAGTGCATTGCTTGCATATATTCTCCCTTGTAATCACCTACTGATCACCTATCAATTACCCCGTCACCCCCTGTCACCACCTATCACTGCTACCCATCAGATCAGACCCTAATCTGCCCTTTGCGGGCACCCAATCACCCAATCACCTGCCCTGAGATAGCCCCCCCAGACCCCTCTGATCACCTCCCCAGTGCAATATTTACATCTGTTCTCCCCTCTAATCACCCATCAATCACCCCCTGTCCCTGATACCCATCATACCCATCAGATCAGACCCTCATCTGCCCCTTGCGGGCACCCAATGACCAGCCCACACCCTCAGATCGCCCTCAGATACCCCCAAACACCTCCCCAGTGCATTGCTTGCATCTATTCCCCCCTCTATTCACACCCTGAGACACCCTAAATCACCTCCTGTCACCCCCTAGCACACGTACCCATCAAATCAGGCCATAATTTGCCCCGTGTGGGCTCCTGATCACTCAGCCAAACCCTCAGACCCCCTTCCGATCACCTCCCCAGTGCATTGATTGCATCTATTCTCCCCTCTAATCACCAACTGAGACACCCATAAATCACCTCCTGTCACCCCCTAGCACTCCTATCCATCAGATCAGGCCCTAATCTGCCCTCCTGCGAGCTTCTGATCACCCGGCCAAACCCTCACCCGCCCCACCGCAGTGACAGAATTTTTGTTTTATGATCACTGCTGGTACGACTTAATTGTGGCGAGACCAACCGTTATGCCACACAATATGCATCCACCAATCCAAGAAGCTACTATGCCCAGCCTTTACTGTGGAAGCCACTCCAAGATTCCGAACATAACATTTGTTGGGGCCTTCTCCTTAACATGGGTCTAGTCAAAAAGAATGTATTGCGGTCTTTTTGTCTACGCACCCAATACATCACATGCCCATGTTCTCTGCTGCCATGTCCAGGTCACGATTTGAGAACATCCTGCGCTTCCTGAACTTCAGTGCCAATACAACCTGTCATCTAAGAGGCCACCCTGCTTATGACTGGTTCCACAAAATGCGGCCCCTCATAGACCACCTGTCATCAAAATTTGCAGATGCTTATACTCCTGAACAGTGATTTTGAGGCATTTGGGGCCCCTAAAATGCCAGGGCCGTATAGGAACCTCATAAGTGACCCCATTTTAGAAAGAAGACTCCCCAAGGTATTCCGTTAGGTGTATGATGAGTTCATAGAAGATTTTATTTTTTGTCAAAAGTTAGCAGAAATTGATTTTTATTGTTTTTTTTTTTTCACAAAATGTCATTTTCCACTAACTTGTGACAAAAAATAAAATCTTCTATGAACTCACCATACACCTAACGGAATACCTTGGGGTGTCTTCTTTCTAAAATGGGGTCACTTGTGGGGTTCCTATACTGCCCTGGCATTTTAGGGGTCCTAAACCGTGAGGAGTAGTCTTGAAACCAAATGTCTCAAAATGACCTGTGAAATCCTAAAGGTACTCATTGGACTTTTGGCCCCTTAGCGCAGTTAGGGTGCAAAAAAGTGCCACACATGTGGTATCGCTGTACTCGGGAGAAGTAGTATAATGTGTTTTAGGGTGTATTTTTACACATACCTATTCTGGGTGGGAGAAATATCTCTGTAAATGGACAATTGTGTGTAAAAAAAAAAAAAAAAAAATCTCATTTACAGAGATATTTCTCCCACCCAGCATGGGTATGTGTAAAAATACACCCCAAAACACATTATACTATTTCTCCTGAGTATGGCGATACCACGTGTGACAATTCTTTGCAGCCTAGGTGCGCTAAGAGGTCCAAAGTCCTATGAGCACCTTTAGGCTTTACAGGGGTGCTTACAATTTAGCACCCCCCAAAATGCCAGGACAGTAAAAACACCCCACAAATGACCCCATTTTGGAAAGTAGACATACCAAAGTATTCAGAGAGGGGCATGGTGAGTCCGTGGCAGATTTCACTTTTTTATTGTCACAAGTTAGCAGAAATGGAAACTTTTTTAATTTATTTATTTATTTTTGTCACAAAGTGTCATTTTCCGCTAACTTGTGACAAAAAATAAAATCTTCTGTGAACTCACCATGCCTCTTAGTGAATACTTTGGGATGTCTTCTTTCCAAAATGGGGTCATTTGGGGGGTATTTATACTATCCTGGAATTCTAGCACCTCATGAAACCTGACAGGTGCTCAGAAAAGTCAGAGATGCTTCAAAATGTAGCACAATAAATATGGACAAAAATGTATACAGAAATTTAACTTTATTTGGCAAATTTTATCACAGAAAGTTAAAAAAAATTCTTTTTTTTGACAAAATTCATGTCTTTTTTTTATGAATATAATAAAAACTAAAAATCGCAGCAGCAATCAAATAGCACCAAAAGAAAGCTGTATTAGGGACAAGAAAAGGAGGTAAAATTTATTTAGATCGTAGGTTGTATGACCGAGCAATAAACCGTTAAAGCTGCAGTGGTCTGAATGGTACAAAAAGTGTCTGGTCCTTAAAGGATACCACAGCCCACAGGCTGTGGTAAAATAAATGCAGCATGTGTAGGGAAAAAGAAAGGACATACTCACCGCTCCCCTCGCTCCCAGCCGTCGGGTCCTGCTCGTCTGCTACAGCTCCCGGTACCGGCCGACTCATCTGACCCCTGACCCGGACATACTGCTATGCGCATGTGCAGTATGTCCAATCATCTTCCCTTCTGCCGTCGCATCATGACGGCAGAAGATCGGACACTCCCACGCCTCCTCCCTGCCCAGCGTGTGCGCTCCACTAATAAAGCTAGTGTGACATGCTAGCTGGAGTCACGCTGGGAGCGGCGATTTGGAGAGAGAGTGGAGGGGGAGTGGGTTGGGATGGACGGGAAGCGGGCACTTATTATGAAAGTGCCCGCTTCCCGTCCATCCCAACTCACTCCCCCTCCACTCTCTCTCTAAATCGCCGCTCCCAGCGTGACTCCAGCTAGCATGTCACGCTAGCTTTATTAGTGGAGCGCACACGCTGGGCAGGGAGGAGGCGTGGGAGTGTCCGATCTTCTGCCGTCATGATGCGACGGCAGAAGGGAAGATGATTGGACATACTGCACATGCGCATAGCAGTATGTCCGGGTCAGGGGTCAGATGAGTCGGCCGGTACCGGGAGCTGTAGCAGACGAGCGGGACCCGACGGCTGGGAGCGAGGGGAGCGGTGAGTATGTCCTTTCTTTTTCCCTACACATGCTGCATTTATTTTACCACAGCCTGTGGGCTGTGGTATCCTTTAAGGGGTTTTATGACTGCAGTCCTTAAGTGGTTAAAAGTATTTTTTTAAATGAAAGATAAGATAAGAAAAGAAATGGATCTAAAGATAGTTAATCAGTAAAGGTGGCCACACACCATACAATTTTTTAAATATCTGTTCAATTTAAGAATTGCAATCAATTTTTCTGACTGATTGTAACATTTCAAAAATATGACCAATGTACCACACACCTATGTTCAATTTTTACCTCAATTATGATGAAAATGATTGGAAACTCAGAGAAAATTGCTAGGGTGTGTATATTAATAATTGAACAATCCAACACACACCATACAATCTTTAGTAGAAATTGAAGAGAAATATCTGGCATTCCGGATCGATTTAAATCGAAAAAAACGGGAAATCCGATCGGATTTTTCAGTCGAATGAAAAAAAAGCTTTCGATTTTTTCGAGAGATACGATCGTTTTTATCGAATTACTGTAAAATCGGATCATTTTATTGTATCGTGTGTGGCCACCTTAAGTGATAAGTGATGAAAGATGTTGAAAACTGAACAGGCATTCAGACACCTGCCTTTCCTCATCTCTAGTTGATCAGAATGTGCTGCAGTGTTTTTATTTTGCATGGCTTAGTGGTGATTGTGACACAATGCACAGTGAAGCACCTGTCTCTTTAATCTAGCACATTGCTTGCAAAGTTGGTTTTGGCTTTGTGTGATCTCTGCAATTCTAAGTAATGTGCTGTAATGCATATACTAAGGATGCACTTGTTGTTTGACTATAGGATGTTGGTTTTAAACAGGAAATCGAGCAGTGACAGGGCTAATTCTGGTGCATTTAGACATTGCCAGAGAGAAAGAGTAAAAATCGCAATGCTAAAGCTGTAAAAGGCTACAGGCCAATTTTGTATGACACAAAGATAGATGCTGTCTTCTTTGGCTTGAGAGCTGCCAAGAAATAAACCAGATCAGTTAAGTAAAAATAGACAGCATTCAAAATGTATGAATGTAAGTGTGTTATACAAGATGTAGCAGTGCCTGTATTCCAGTCTTCATTAACACACAATGGTTTTAACAGCAGAGAGGCATTTATCTCATACAGTTAAACATTTATGTAGATGTTGATTATAACAAGACGTGACAGTCTAAATATAGGCAGACATATTAGTGGCAGCTGCTTTCCTATGCTCTGCAGTCTTTCCAGTCAGTTCCTATGTCAAGATATTCTTTTAAATTCAGTTCTTATGCAGATATTTTTTCCGCATTGTTAAATAGTCCTAGGTTTGCTTCACTGTTGTTTCTCCGCTGTCCTCTCTTGAGCATGGTCCTGCCAAATACACACAGACTTGGCTTTATTTACTTTCGTGGGTGGTCATACACGTTCTGTGTTTTAGGCTTTACCTGACACACTATACATCACTGCAAAGTGAATGATGTCCAAAGCCAACTTTAACCGGCTAATTCCGACTTGAGCTAGAACAGAGTAGGCTTGACTTGTTCAGCAGTGAGAAATAGTTATACAACAAAAGAATAGCTTCTTTTTTGTTGTTGTAAAGATAACAGCAGAATGTTTTACTGAGGTGCCGGATGAAGTAATGTGTGGCATTTTGAAAACCTCCATTTTTAGTTTGTGTGAGCAAGCCAGTAAGCGGTATAGCTTAAAACACAAGGGCTCTATTGCAAACATCTCAAGCAGTGGTGTAGCTAAGGAGCGGCGGGCTCTGATGCAAGTTTTACATTGGGGCCCTCCAAGCACTCTATATATAACAATGGATACGGCTCACCAAAACCTGCCAATGGCAACTACAGTGTCAGAGGTGCAAGAAGGGGATGGGAAATAGTTGGTTAATGAAAACTACTATTCAAAGTATGTATAGAAGTGATTATTATGAGCACAGGACCAATATAGAGCTAATACTGTAGTTGAGGGAGGGCCCTTCAGGGCCCCGATGTGGTTGCTACCGCTGCAACCCCTATTGCTACGCCCCTGATCTCTATAGAGACTAGTAGCAGTTTTTGCATCACAAAAAAAATCCATAGTGATGCTTAAGCAAATTTATTTTTGAAACATTTTTGTTTTTGTAAATGCTTTGGAAACCATAAACTGTATGTTGGTTGGGACAGAGGTAATATTTTTAGAGTGCAGAAGCCCATCCCTCTTTGTTATCCAGATAGTGCTGACTAAAGGTGACCACTAGCGATCCAATTTCTAGTAAAAAATCATTAGAGTGATCAGATAATTCTGATCAGAAGTGAAATATCGTAATACATCGTTCACTACACCCTCAACGAAACATTCTTTGCTTCCTATCTATCACAACCGACAAGAAAATCCAAATTTTAGTTAGACAAAAATCCAATCGGACGACTGTTTTTATAATTGTTCGTAATCGATTGTGCCCATCAATGGAGATTATTTACAACCAATCCAATCACATCTGATAAGAATTATCTGATTGCTCTAATGATTTTTTTGCTAGAAATTGGACCGTTAGTGGCCACCTTAAGCATTCAGTGTGAAGCAACCAATCGACCATGAAGTTGTCAATCAGGCTAAAACTTGGCCACTGCAGTGATAAACAAAGGTATTGAGTAACTACAATTAATTACGGCAGACCCAGGGACACAAGTTGTAGCAGCCGATTTTAAAGGACTTATGTATCACTATGTGGTGTCATACATTCCATTATTGTAGATATAAAACCCAAACTTATTGATGGCTTCTTATTGATTAATTCGAATCAGTGGAAAGCTGCATTTAAAGGAGTTATCAGGAGAAAAATAAGAAAGTAAGTGCTACTTTCCCGGGGCTTCCTCCAGCCCCAAGCTCCCAGCATGTCCCTTGCCACAGCTCTGTAGTCAGCCGTTCGCCGCAGCTCCGTCCCGGTCCTCGGTGATGACGTCAGGCAGACCTCCAGGTCGGCCTATTCTGCGCCTGCGCGAGTGTCGCTGTCAATCACCGCCATGTGGACCAGAGCGGAATGCGCAGGCACAGAACTACTGTGCCTGCGCAGTCCGCTCTGGTCCACGTCCAGAGCTGCGGCGAGGGACATGCTGTGAGCTTGAGGCTGGAGGAAGCCCCGGGTAAGTAGCACTTATTTTCTTATTTTTCTCCTGATAACTCCTTTAAAGCAACGTAAAAAATGGAATTCAGCCTAGAGAGTACCAAATTATGGATCTATAGCAAACACTAAAAGACCACTAATAGGCAGGCATTTAGCAAATCCCACATATGCATTTCTGATTTCCACTAATTAAGTTCACTTTAACGCTAAAAAATAAATAAATCGATTATATACATTGGCCTCTATTCACTAAGCTTTATCAAACACTTTATTGAACGTTTGATAAATTACCTCATGAGTAAAATCTAATTTTGAATTCACTAAGGTGTTATAGATTTATTGAACATTTTATTAATAAAACATTTGATAAATCTATAACACCTTAGTGAATTCAAAATTAGATTTTACTCATGAGGTAAATTATCAAAAGTTCGATAATGTGTTTGATAAAGCTTAGTGAATTGAGGCCAATATTTGAATCATTTTGAGCATCCAAATGATATAAGAACTTTGCAATATAATAGCAGCAAAAGCAGTTGGGAAGGGTTGACTTTGCCCTCTGCACCTTCTGCCTGTTGGGTATAGAACTCTCTTCCCGTAAAGTGCTGACAACTAATACCCAATTCACACAACTGAATCCTAATGGTTGATATGTTTGTAGAAAACAGTTATTATCCCTCTGCACCAGTGGCGTAGCAATAGGGGGTGCAGAGGTAGCAACCGCATCTGGGCCCTTGGGCTAGAGTGACCCCAAGGGGCCCATACTCACTTCTATAGATGCTTTGAATAGTAGGGATCATTAAGACACGGTTTCCCATCCCCTTTCTTGCACCTCTGACACTGTGGTTGTCCTTGATTGGTTTTGGTGCGCCATATCAATTGTTATGCATAGAATGCTGGAGGGGCCCCAAAGTAAAACTTGCACTGGGGCCCACAGCCTCTTAGCTACGCCACTGCTCTGCACTCAGTTGCATCATCTCAGTAGCCTGGAACTCAAACAGCAAAACAAGCATATAAAAGTTGTAAAAACTGAAGATCTTGTTTTGTACTGAGTTAGAGCTTTGAGTGGAAAGTAGTTTTGGTTCCTAGTATTTCAACAAGACCATGCATAAATCAGTCTCCAGGACAATGGACATTTTTTAAGAGAGGTCCATTGTTAATGCAGTCCTTGCTGTTTTTGAAAAGTTGTACAATGCAGTCTTCATGGTGCCCAGTGCACAAAGCTACTTGCTTATATTAATGACTTTTTCTATTTAAAGGTATGAGAGGTTTGTGATGCCTATTCTCGTGGCCTCTGTACCAGTTGTGTAAATGCATTATTATTATTATTTATGTATTTATTTATTAAGAGCCAACATATTTTGTGGTGCTGTACAGAGTAAGAAACAAGCATGGGGTACATAGTAAAACAGATAATGGTAAACAAAATATAGACATTGGTACATGTACAGAATTAGTAGACATCATAGTAATTAATTATGACATTAAATAACATTAAATTACTAGTGGGGCTCAGTGAACACAGGTATGTTTGTAGCAACTTTCAGTGAAGGTAGAGTGTCACTTTAAGTATGTGTGCCCTGAGCCCAGATAAAACTTCAGTTGAATTGACTTCACAACCATTCAGAGCCTTAGGTCTCGTTATCACAGTATATTGTAGGCATGTGCAACCGACTGTTATAAAAAACATGATTATAGTCTCAGTCTGAATTTCAAAATATGGTAAACTGCCCTTTTAATGTACACTAGTAGAAGATGTGGCGTTTATACATAATGGGCTCAATTCTGGTAGCTGTGCGAGGTGAAGTAATCAGCAGTCGGGAAAATACCTCACACGTTATTTTTTTTTTATTTTCTTAATTCTGGTACATTTTCCCACCTGCTGCTTATGGTCGCTAAATTAGCGACATGCAGGGGGAAAACAGTGAGGTGTTTTCCCGACTGCTGGAAGAAGCCAGCCCGCCTCGTGAGGATCCCAGAGCTGAGGAGGGGGGCACAGCGCAGGAAGGGGGGAAATTGTGCAGAGCAGCGGGGAGGGGGGGAAGCCTCCCCCCCCCCCTCCCTCACCTTAGGGGCCCCCCCTTCCGCGCTCCCCCCTCCCTCCAAAAGTGCACCCAGCCAGCGGCAGCAGCGACTCAGCGAGGAATCACTTACCCCGGCAGGATCAGAGCAATAGCGCTGCGTGCCGCTGGGCTGGGCTCCGTCTCCTCCACTGACCTATCACGCTCTCGCAGTACTTCCTTCCCCAAATCGCTCAGGGGTCAATCCGCCAGCATTTCCTGGAAGGGGCAGAGCTTTCAGCTTCAGCTCTGCCCCTCCTGACGTCAATCACTGCACGGATCGCCGCCTCTCCCCGCCCCTCTCTGTGAAGGAAGAGTGAGAGGGGCAGGCAGATGCGCCACAATTGACGTCAGGAGGGGCAGAGCTGAAGCTGAAAGCTCTGCCCCTTCCAGGAAATGCAGGCGGATTGCCCCTTGGGCGATTTGGGGGCTCTGCAGCCCTCGTTTTGTGGCGGGGACACGGCGGATTACTTGTAATGGGAGCACTGAAGCGAACTATAAGATAAAATAGGCAAAATAGTTTGTTTCAGTGTGAATTTGATTTTGCAATAAAAATCAATGCAAGGGACGGTGGTGGTGGGGGGGGGGGGGGTGTCAGGAGCTGCGGTTTGTGAAATCCCTTATGTGGCCCAGCCTCATCCTGACTTTGCCTCCTGCGGCCCCCAGGTAAATTGAGTTTGAGACCCCTGCACTACACAATACGTACATACATAGACATATGACTATGGTAGCACTTATATTGTAAGCCCCTCTGATGGACTGTTAAGTGACATGACAGTATACTCTGTACAGCCATGCGGAAGATGTCAGCGCTATATAAATACTAAATAATAATAAAGAAAAGATTGCAACAATAATCTCTTGTAACAAATTACACTGTTATTTTGTATGTCTTCTGAAGCAGATCCTGCTCAGAACGACATAGTTGGAAAACAGAAAACATCCCACTGTTTCTTATTCAAAGAAAAGCTAAGGGTTTTTATGTTGTACTGCTGATGATGAAAAAAATCTTCTTAAAGTGTACCAGAGGCAGGACCATGACAATTGTTAGGAAAATCGATGGAATGTCCTGGGCAGTTATTTTACATAGATGGTCTCACTTTTGTGTACATTCAATCAAAGCTGTTTTTGTTTTGTTTTTAATTTTTGGAAATGTTCCTGCAAATATGTTTATATTGTATTATATTAAAGTATTATTTATATTGAGCAGGGCAAACCCAGGATTTCCAAGGGCAGGATTCCTGAAAGATCTCCCCAGTCACACAAAATACAGTATAATAATATGGTAGGACATCATGCTGGGTAAACATGATGCAATTTCCTATCCGACTGACAGGATCTGAAAAGTATTTCCTAAATGTCCGATCTGCTCCTGATCGACAAAAGGATTGATCAGGAGCAGTTTGGATACAGATAATGAGGACAGCCGACATTGCTAATGAATGGGAAAGTTAACCATTCACACAGCAGGGGCACAGCTCATACTTGACTCTGTTAAGTTTCCCAGAGCTGCTCCATACTCTGTACACACACTGCTGCTCCATGCTCTGCACACACGCTGCTGCTACATCCAAAGTCAACTGTAGTAGGGAAAGAAAAGGGACAGTGCTGTGAGCTGCAGGATGTCTGCAGATATTCTGACATCTCAACTTGCACCTGTCCCCAGACACTACACTGACCCTGGTCTGAGAGTGGATTCTGGGCAGCTGTAATCCCACTCTGTGTTTACCTATGTTGAGGTTAGACATCTGGACACTTACAGTTTTCCCCTTACAAGGGCCTGAAAGCCTACAAGTAAGTTCTGACTTACAGGCTCCAGTAAAGAAGCACTGTAGACATGAGTCTTAAAACATCTTATTTTGTCTAAGTCATAAGTGTATGTGCATGTACCATATAGTGTATTACCACCACTAAGCTGAAATGTTTGTTCAATATTTGGTGCCTAATGTGTGTGTGTGTGGGGGGGGGGGGGTTCTACTTATCTGCAAGGGACACCCTATGTGCAAGGCAAGTCGATGCACAGTACGCATTGAAAGCATGCCAGTAACCATAATTATGTCTCCTTTCTCCAGTCCTTGTATCTCCCCTACAGCTTTGCCCGGATTTCTTGTGGTCAGTTACAATACTGCAGAGGAGACTCGAGGACTGAAGCTAGAAAGAGGAAAGGTAGCCATGGTTGCTGGAATAAAAATATCAACTATATCAACGCAACCACAATTAAAATATTGATAAAAAGTCCATATGGAATAGCTGCCAAAGTCAAGTACTCCAGTATCCCTTCTTCAATATCTCAATTAATTCTTCTGTACTAATTCAAGACTTCCATCACCATGCACCAATATACAGTAATCAAAGATACACTAACCAAAAGACGTTAGACCTTAATTGCAGGGTCTAATTGGAGCATCACAGGAAAAGCGGCTGGTATCTTCCCTGCCGGTCTCCCTCTTATTTGCAGATGTCCACAGTGTGTCAGGATAGTGTATCCACCAATTTAATGTGGTGCACGGTTAAAAATGATAAAAAGATACATCTAAAGATAAAAAAATAGTTTCCGCAGGGGCCCCTGAGGAATCTATCTTAGTGAAACCGGTCGGGCGTGGCTGACGTTTGGTTGGATGGCATCCTGTGATTTGATGCGCTGTATTTTACTTGGGTCCCTGTCAAAAGTAGAGATGGCTCAAACCTTAGATTTTGGGTTCGCGGAGCGCGAACACGAACTTCCGCAAAAGTTCACGAACAGGCGATCTCGGCGAACCGCAATAGACTTCAATGGGCAGGCGAACTTGAAAAACTACAAACACTGTTTCTGGCCACAAGACTGATGGAAAAGCTGTTTCAAGGGGTCTAACACCTGGAGGGGGGCATGACGGAGTGGGATACACGCCAAAAGTCCCGGGGGAAAATTATGGATTTGGCACACAGCAGGGTTATAATCCCTAAAGGGCCGAAATCACATTGTATTCCTAAATTAGAGGCATAAAGTGCTTGAAAACATCTTGCGTGTGTATACATGGATCAGCAGGTAGTGTAAGTAGTGTACTGCTTAACACTGATGGACCAAACTCACTGTGTAACGCACCGCAAACAGCTGTTTGTGTAGTGATGGCCGTGCTGAACTGGTGCGCATGATGGCGAGAGTGCAGGCGATGGCGGTTTTTAAGTCCATATGGTCAGGCTGAGGTAACTCTGTGAAAGAACAGTGACTGTCCAGCTGATCAAATTTGGTCTGTCCACAATGAAGCAACAACATTATTATCTTGGGTGTGCCCTCCAACACACTAATATAGGTAATTGCTTCATTGTGATACTCAAGCCCCTTCACCGCGGCAAGGTAACGATCACGAAGGGGAATTGACACTTGTACATGCCTTTTGTTTTGTTGTTGCAGCCGCAGTGCAGCCAGAAAAATTAGGCAGGCATGTACACGCACCAGAAAAATTATTATTCTTTTTGTTAGCGGCCTTAAAAATTCAGGAATCCACCGGGAGTCCTGGACCCTGTGGGTGGTGGCGGAGAAGGTAGTCAAGCGGCCTGCAGGCAGAGATGCTTTGTGGTGACTGACTTAGTCTTGGGACAGGCAGCAGTGGCCGGGAGGCAGAGATGCTGTGTGGGGCCTGACTTAGTCTTTGGTCAGGCAGTCACACGGCGTGCAGGCAGAGATGCTGTGTGTAGGGACTGACTTAGTCTTCGGGCAGGCAGTAGCCCTCCGGGATCCATGCCTCATTCATTTTGATAAAGGTGAGGTACTCAACACTTTTTTTACCTAGGCGACTTCTCTTCTCACTGACAATGCCTCCAGCTGCACTGAAGGTCATTTCTGACAGGATGCTTGAGGCAGGGCAAGCCAGAAGTTGGGTGGCAAATTGTGACAACTCTGGTCACAGGTCAAGCCTGCGCACCCAGTAGTCCAGTGGTCCGGAGTGGGAGCCTGACAAACGGCTACCACCACACATCCAAGGAAGCACCCAATGTGCTGTATAAGTAATGTACCTGCCCTGACCGTGCTTTGCAGACCAGGCATCTGCAGACCCTTGACCCAACGCTGTGTGTCAGAGATGACACCACTTGCCTTTCAACATCACGGTCCAGTTTGGGTATCGCCTTTTTAGAAAAATAATTGCGGCCTGGTATCTTTCACTGCGGTGTCCCAATCGCCACAAATTTAGAAGGCCTCAGAGTCCACCAGCTGGTATGGTAACAGCTGGCGAGCTAACAGTTCCGCTAAACCAGTTGTCAGACATTGGATTCTTCCGCTCAAAGATTTCCTTAGTGGACACCTGGCAGGTATGGGCAGAGGAGCAGGAACCGCTGGTATAATACAGTGTGCAGTAACACAGATGCAGTGAAAGGTATGCACTTACTGGTATATAATACAGTGTGCATACACACAGATGCAGTGAAAGGTATGGGAATCAAAGTTCGATTCCGGTCCGGAGTGGGAGCCTGAGAAACGGCTACCACCACACATCCAAGGAAGGCAGCAGGCACAGCATGCAAGTCCCAACTCAGGGAGGTAGTGACGAAAAAATAACAATACAGGAGGACTCTTTGGAGGCCCTGCTGACTGCTGTATAATGATGAGACTAATACACTTGAAATCCTTTAACGAGAATCTGTTATGGAGGGCAAGTCTGCCATCCATTCAAATGAAATGTATGCACTGACTGGTATAATACAATGTGCAGTCACACAGATGCAGTGAAAGGTATGCACTAACTGGTATAATACAATGTGCAGTCACAGAGATGCAGTGAAAGGTATGCACTGACTGCTGGTATAATACAATGTGCAGTCACAGAGATGCAGTGAAAGGTATGCACTGACTAGTATTATAATACAATGTGCAGTCACACAGATGCAGTGAAAGGTATGCACTGACTGCTGGTATAATACAATGTGCAGTCACACAGATGCAGTGAAAGGTATGCACTGACTGGTATTCTAATACAATGTGCAGTCACAGAGATGCAGTGAAAGGTATGCACTGACTGCTGGTATAATACAATGTGCAGTCACAGAGATGCAGTGAAAGGTATGCACTGACTGGTATTATAGTACAATGTGCAGTCACAGAGATGCAGTGAAAGGTATGCACTGACTGCTGGTATAATACAATGTGCAGTCACACAGATGCAGTGAAAGGTATGCACTGACTGTGCTGGGCTGGCACAGTATAGCAATTAGCAAGGGCCAGCTGCGACAGACAGGGCTGTATATGCAGTGTCAGTGGCGCACACAAAAAAAACCATCACATGAACATTAGCTCTCAAAACAGCTTTTTTGTGGTGCTTTTCAGCAACAAATATCAGCAAGGAGTAAGTTAACAAGACCTAACTAGTGTTTTCCCTATCTCTCCAGCAACCTCTCCCTTCTCTCACTAAGCAGGCAGCAGACAGAGTGAGAAAATGGCCAACGCAGCAGCGTTTTTATAGGGGGGGCGGGGGTCCAGGAGGGAGTGCAGCCTGATTGGCTGCCATGTGTCTGCTGACTGTGATGTAGAGGGTTAAAGTTTAGCCCAATGATGTGTATAGGGCCGGTCGAACTCGCTAAGTGTTCGCGGTTTGCAGCGAATGCGAACCCCCGATGTTCGCTTGAACGAGTTCACCGGCAAACCGTTTGGGCCATCTCTAGTCAAAAGGGCCCGCATGTGATTTATCTTGTTTACTTCATATACTATTCTTCGTATACTTCATGTATACCTGGCAGAGCCCGGTGCGTCTGACATCACAAGATGCAGAAGTGCTCACCGGCCGGTTTAAATTCCGGAGATCTAAATGGGCACGTTGTGCTGGGGACGGGACACCTGAACCACACAGAGGGAGTGACACCACTGGGCTACTAGCCCGATAGGCCTGAAATACTTCAGATTACGTGAGTGCGCTGGATAGCTCAGGCTATTGCTGCATAATTTTAACATTTTACGCTATGATCAGTTTTATTGTATTTGCTTTTTATATGTGGAAATTAGATTAAAACTCTGACTACTTGCAACTGGAAAACTTGAGCTTGGCTTATTAAACCCATGTGCTAGACCCACCTGGATGTGAGGTGGCTGCCATCTGGTGAGCTGATATTTTAAAGGGGAAGTGTAGGGATGCACACACTGGGCTTGATTCACTAAACCATGATAACTCAAATATAAACACTTATCAAAGGTATCACAACTTATGAAAATATATCACACCTTATGAAAATATATCACACCTTATGAAAATATATCACACCTTATGAAAAGATATCTCACCTTATAAAAATATATCTCACCTTATCAAAGATATCACACCTTATCAAAGTTAAAACACCTTATTAGAGTAGCATAGTGAGTGCTACGAACCAACAGGGGCTCAGCGCAGGATGAGTGCCATTGCCAATTAGGAGGCATAAGTTCGTAGCGCTCGCTATGCTACTCTGATAAGGTGTGTTAACTTTGATAAGGTGTAAAATCTTTGATAAGGTGTGATATCTTTATTTTTCTTACGTTCCAGTCTGGATTCAAGAAAATACAAACCACTAAAACAGTGCTAACTTGAGTGTCCTATTATTAGCAAGAGATATTGGTGAATGTTCAAACCCTATTCCACTAGAGGTGTGTGTACCTTTTAATACTGTGTACTATGAAATATTAATTCAAGAGTTACAGGACTACTGTGGTTTACAAGCCACTGCTCTTAGTTGCTTACAATCCCCCATGTCATGGTCACAGCAGGCATTCCTGGTTTCCCACTATTCCATCCCAGTCCCATTGGTCAATGGAGTTCCACAGTGCTAAGTGTTGTCTCCTCTGTCACCATTGTTCAGAATCAGAATCTTTATTTTCACCAAGCACGACTGGGTCGTGCCTGGAATTGGTCTCGGCACGTACAGGGTACTGATACAGGATATAGATACAGATACAGGACAAGCCAAACAGTCAGAGGAACAGAACCTAGTTACAACACAAAAAACACTCAAGCACTCAAAAAAAGTCAGCTTGAGCTAGGGCACCGTCTATCCACGTGCAGAATGCCTCAGTGCAGACATGGTGTTGTGGTGTGGGGATGGGCAGTTACGTGGAGAGAGTTCAGAAGGTTGACAGCCGAGGGAAAGAAACTGTTTTTATGCCTTGAGGTTTTGGTGAAGATGGACCGGAGCCTCTGGCTCGAGGGGAGCTGACTAAAGAAGCGATGGCTTGGGTGTGAGGGATCGCTAGTGATCTGTAATGCTCTGGAGTACAGCCTGGAGTGGTAAAGGAGGTCCAGTGAGGGAAGGGATCTCCCGATGATCCTCTCCGCTGATCTGATGACCCTCTGCAGTTTGAGTCTGTCGCTGGCAGAGGAGCTGGCGTACCAAACCAGGATGGAAGAGCATAGGACAGATTCTATTGTAGCGGAGTAGATGATTGTCAGAAGTTTTTGGGCCATGCCAAACTTTTTTAGTTGGGGAGAAATAAAAGTCGCTGTTGGGCTTTCCTCTGTGTGGAGGCAGTGTTGGCCTTCCACCTCAGGTCATTGGAGATGTTTGTGCCCAGAAGGCGGACGCTGGGGACTCTTTCCACCTCCTTGCCATCGATGCAGATTGGAGGCGGGGTGGAGGCGCATCTCCTGAAACCAACAATCATCTCCACAGTTTACACTGTGTTTAGGACCAATCCGTTCTCACTGCACCAGTGACAGACACCTTCGACCTGGTGGTGGTACTCCTTCTCATCGTTATTGGTGATGAGACCGACAATGGTCGTGTCGTCAGCTAATTTGATTACTTTTACAGAGTCTGACGTGGATTTGCAGTTGTTTGTATATAGAGAGAACAGAAACGGCGACAGGACGCAACCTTGTGGGGCTCCTGTGCTGATGATCCTAGGTTGTGAGGAGATAGTGCCCAGCCTAACAACCTGGGACCTGTTGGAGAAGTCCGTGATCCACAGTCGTAGGGTGGGGTGGACTCCTATCGCGGCAAGATTGTCTTGCAGTATTCTGGGGCTGATGGTATTGAATTCAGAGCTGAAGTCCAGTAGGAGGATCCTGGCGTAGGAGTCTGGTCTGTCCAGGTGATCATAGACGAGCTCCAAGCAGATGTTAATGGCATCGTCAGTGGACCTGTTCGCTCTGTACGCAAACTGGTGTGGATCTAGCAGTCCCTCTGTGGAATGCTTAAGGAGGGGGGCACCATGCTTTCAAAAGCTTTCATGATCACGGATGTAAGTGCCACGGGCCTAGTGAACCTGCTACCAGTAGGAGATATATTCCAGAATCTTGACCTAGCTTACAGTTGCTGTGCAGACAATACACAGCTGCATCTGTCCTTAAAGGGAACCTAAACTGAGAAGGATATGGATTTTTCCTTTTAAAATAATAACAGTTGAATGACTCTCCTGCTGATCCTGTGTTTCTAATACTTTTAGCCACAGCCCTTCAACAAGTATGCAGATCAGGTGCTCTGACTGAAGTCAGACTGGATTAGCTGCATGCTTGTTTCAGGTGGGTGATTCAACCACCACTGTAGCCAAAGGGACTGCCAAGCAACCTTTATACCTGCATTTAAAGGGGGCTTAGATGCTTTCCTTGCGTTGAAAGACATCCATGGCTACAATTACTAGGTAATGCCTAATGATGTTGATCCAGGGATTTTATCTGATTGCCATCCGGAGTCGGGAAGGAATTTTTCCCTTTTGGGGCTAATTGGACCATGCCTTGTAAGGGTTTTTTCGCCTTCCTCTGGATCAACAGGGATATGTGAGGGAGCAGGCTGGTGTTGTACTTTATACTGGTTGAACTCGATGGATGTATGTCTTTTTTTAACCAAAATAACTATGTAACTATGTAACTGGTATTGTTTAAAAGGAAACATCCATATCCCTCTCAGTAAAGGTTCCCATTCAAGCAAAACAATTATATCTGATCAACCAACCAGGACTAATTAACATCCATCCTGTTTATATTGGTGTTTTGGAACTTCTTGCCTGTCATTTGCCTCTCACTAATAAATCATCTGCCCCTAGTCTCCCTCACAACAATAACCCTTTCAAAATGCTTCTCCCAATACACATCTGTAATCTCTTTTTGATACCTAACCCTAACATTTTCCTTCCCTCTTTCCTCCTCTGCCAACACTTGCCTTATTTGACAAAGCCTAACCCTAGCTAATGTTCACCTTTTATTGTCTTTATTTCCATTTCCAAATCCAAGTACCAGGGGCAAAATATTTTGGGTGCCAATTCCCAAACCTAGTACTTTGCCAACAAATCTTTTGAGTGCCACTGCCAGCACTGGGTAGGTTATAGCTGAACATGGCACCACATCATTTACGCCACAGGGACATTGGAGTTCACATATTCAGAGTGAGTTACAATAGTCTGCAATACAATAGTCAGCTCGGTTTTATCAAATCATTGGGGGAGATGCCTAGCAGTAAAAATACCAGATTTTGAACTGGTTGCCATAACAATTGAGAATCCATATTAAAATCTGTATGGTACATTAAAGCCTTGGATATCTTGGGTCACAGATACCTATTATTATTATTATTATTATTATTTAGTATTTATATAGCGCCGACATATTACGCAGCGCTGTACAGTGTATATATATATATATATATATATATATATATATATATATATATATATATATCTTGTCACTAACTGTCCCTCAAAGGAGCTCAGACTAACCAGCAAGCTCATGGTGACCCAGAACTCATTGGGGTGTGTAAGGGACTACAATGGTCCTAAAAGCCCCCTTACTAAGATGTTAAAAAAAAACAAAAGTTTGCTTTCCTAAAACAGAAAGAATTTGCGATAATTCAGGTTAGAGTGAGCTCGAGATGTCTCCCAGGCACCACTGCTGAATATATGCAAATTAACCATTGTACCCTTAGAAGCTAAACACACCTCCACACATCATTGCATTCCAGCGGTTCTGGAGGTGTGTTTAGCTTCTAAGGGTACAATGGTTAATTTGCATATATTCAGCAGTGGTGCCTGGGAGACATCTCGAGCTCACTCTAACCTGAATTATCGCAAATTCTTTCTGTTTTAGGAAAGCAAACTTTTGTTTTTTTTTCAAAGGAGCTCACAATCTAATCCCTACCATTGCCATATGTCTATATTATGTAGTGTAAGTACTGTAGTCTAGGGCCAATTTTAGGGGGGAACCAATTAACTTATCCGTATGTTTTTGGGATGTGGGAGGAAACCGGAGTGTCCGGAGGAAACCCACGAAGACACGGAGAGAACATACAAACTCTTTGCAGATAGTGCCCTGGCTGGGATTCGAACCAGGGACCCAGCGCTGCAAGGCGAGAGAGCTAACCACTACACCACTAACCACTACACCACCTAGAGGCACTACAGGAACTGTAAACCTCTACACACACCTCCACCCTGTAAAACAAATGTAAATGATTATTGAATTATTAAACTTTAGCCAAGGAACTTACAACCAGGATTGAACTGCATCCTAATGAGTAGCTAAAACACCCTTTCCCATAAAATTCTTTACCTTTACTTAAAGAGGAACTCCAGTGAAAATAATGTAATAAAAAAGCGCTTCATATTTACAATAATTATGTATAAATGATTTAGCCAGTGTGTGCACATTGTAAAATCTTTTAAATCCCTAATTTATATTCTAACATTTATCGCATGGTGACATTTTTACTGCTGGCAAGTGATGTAGCTGCTGCATGCTGTTTTGGCAGTTGGAAACAGCTGTAAACGGCTATTTCCCATAAGGCAACAAGGTTCACTGACAGGACACTGCCAGAAGTACCTCGGTACTCAGAGCTTCTTGTGGGAGGGGTTTCACCACAATATCAGTCATACAGTGCCCCCTGATGGTCTGTTTGTGAAAAGGAATAGATTTCTCATGTAAAAGGGGGTAACAGCTACTGATTGGGATTAAGTTCAATTCTTGGTTGGAGTTTCTCTTTAAATAGATCATCAGGGACATCTGTATGGCTGATATTGTGGTGAAACCCCTCCCACAGTGTGATGTCATGACCTTGGTTCTGACAGTTTGCTGTCCATGAACCTCACTGCACTGTGGGAAGTAACTGCTTTTCCCAACTGCCAAGCAAGCAATATCTCTCTCTGTGCATAGAACTCTCAGTAAGGCTTGGTTCGCTGATGCATCTGTACATCTCCTGTCCTGTACTGTCAGTTTTTGCATCAGTTTTCTATCAGTTTTACCTGACTAGACCAGAAATGCACACGTTTTATGTGTGAACATACCTATAGAAACACATACAAAGCTGATGTCAACTGACATAAACTGACAGGACTTGCAACCTTTTTATGTGTGAACCAATCCTAAATGACCTTTTCTATACAGATCACTAGGCTGAACTAAAGATGTTCCCACCTGTGATAAATTTCAGAATGTAAACCAGGGAGATTTTACAATGGACAACCACTGACTAATCTATAAATAAATATTGTAAAAATTAAGCAATTTTATTCATTAAGTCATTTGCACAACAGTTTCTCTTTAATGAGTGTTACATTTGAGAACCTGAAGATTTTGACTGGATTAAATAATTTGATGATAAAGCAAACCTGTGTCAAAATGTGCTTAATTAGTTGAATACATGTACAGAGATAATGGGCTTGATGCATGAACTTGTGGTAATATTGCCATGCACAGACAACACACGGCAATACTACTATTACTATTGGCACTGTGTACCATTAGTTACATTACTCGACTACTGTGAGCGTCGCAAAAGTGTCATGTGCTTCTAATGGTAATGCTCGCTAGTAACGTGCAATAACATAACAACTGATCGACTACTGTGTGTCGTGCTAATAGCATAGCTCACGGTACGGAGTGCCGATAGTAAAGGTAATATAGCCATGCAATGTCTGTGCACAGCAATATTACCGCATGGTCATGCATCAATCCAAATGGGTGATAATGAATACTTTACTCTGTTTTAGTGTGTATATTTTCTAATTCATAATTTCAGTTTCTCAAGGGGATAGATACATTGCTATAGAAAAACTATACCCTGCACTTGATATTCTCAGTCACCAGGGGAACAAGCACACACAGAGTCTGCGAGTATGTGAAGTTTAAGCAAACAAGCGGTCTTATCTATTTGTCATAAATTAACTAGCATCTGTAACGGTTGTGGAATTCTCTCCGTGATCAGCGCACAAGACGTGTGCGCTGACACTGCGGAAATCCTTTACAAGCGTATAATTTGCGGGAACCCAGCAAAAGGTGCAATGCACCTGTAGAGGGAAATTCCTGTCGACAGGGGGAGCTGTGGAGTGCAGAGGAACCGCTCCTCTGCCCTACCACACACGCCAGACAGGAATTGCACGAAGGGACGGAACGCAATCGCAAGAGAGGCGATTGAGAATGAGCACAGAGACAGATTGTATGTGTGTGCACCAAACTAGTCGCCAACCCGCGACGGTGCACACACCACAGCAGATATGAAGTAGGAACGCGATTGCGAGAGGTGTGATCGCCAGACGTGACACAAGGTTACAGCAAGGCAGAGCACGAGAGTAGCAAAGGCACAGCAAATCATACAATGAGGAGATACGGAAAATAACAAACGCTAGCTAAACGCGAAAACCGCACTCATTCGCAACAGTGCACGCGTTTATGCGCGGTCTCCACAAGATAAGCACAATAGAGACAAACACGCCTAACTAACCACCGACAGACAAACATGAAACAGAGGACGCAAGCGCTTGCTTAACGGTTACCTCACCGAGCCTCCAGCAAGCGTTCGTAGCAGACAAGACAGACACACGAAAACATGAATAAGCGAACGATAGGATCCACAGCACTAGCGAAAGTGGCTAGCGCGATCCAGGAAGACAGAACAGAAGGATCCACAGCACTATCGCAGAATGCTAGTGCGATCCAGGTACAGAGTAGCAGAACAGAAGGATCCACAGCACTAGCGCAGGATGCTAGTGCGATCCAGGTACAGAGTAGCAGAACAGAAGGATCCACAGCACTAGCGCAGGATGCTAGTGCGATTGAGGTACAGAGTAGCAGAACAGAAGGATCCACAGCACTAGCGCAGGATGCTAGTGCGATCCAGGGAAACAGATCAGAAGGGGCTACCAGGGACAACCGCTGTTCCGGTTAGCACCCAGACACACAGAACGATTTCCTGTCGACCACCGCTGGGACAGGACAATCGCAACAGACAAACAAAACAGATAAGCAATCCTAACTGCACTAAGGAAACCTGCCCAGTGCAGTTTCCAGGGATTACTCTAGGCTAATCTTCAACAAAGAGCAAAGCTGACACTCCCGGCGAGTGTCACACAGGATCTAACTCTTATGACCAGCCAAGGTCTGTGATATCACATGGTATATATAGAGCAGGCCTTCAAGGGATGTGGCTAGGCAATTTGCATGACAAACGTATGCAAATTCCTCAGCAGCAGCAAGCTGAAAAACTGACAAAAGGTCTCTCTTCCAGAGACCTGCAGAATGCAGACCCGAACAATGGTCAAAAAGCTGCCTGCCTGCACAGGCAGCTAAGCAGATCATTACAGCATCCTTGTGAGACCCTCCTGATGTTCTAATTAAGGCATCTGAATGACATTTATTTATGTTTTGAAAACAATTCATGTATCTCCTTTTAACCGCTTCCAGATGGCGGTGATTGAACTCTATGCCCTGTTTGTATCCTGTTATTCCTGCCAGGGTGTAGATTTCAATCACTCGCTACGTGGTCCACTTGCTCTCACTGTTCTCCTTGCTGTCCGCGTCACTGCACTCATTCGTTCTGTGCTTATTCTGACAGTAAAGATTCTGTTTCTTGGGCAGGAGCTAATTTTATTGGCTTCTGCCCCAGTGATTGCTGCGAGCCAATCACAGCAATCACATAACAAAAAGAGGAAAGGACATCTCTGGTCTTAAAGGTGCCAGAGCCGTCTGGTCCACAAGAGGTTAATGTCCAGTGTATCGAAGCTGCCTGCTCTAACATCTTGTCAGCATACAGGAACGGAGTATGAAAAAAAGGCTTATCAGCGGAAGCCTTACTCTTTTTTTTCTTCTAAGTTAGCAAATGAATGGTATCATCCTGATTCAAAACTTCTTGCTGGTAAATAACACAGTAATTTTGCTCATCCCCACAGGCACTCTGTCTTGATGTTATCTTTAACTATGCGCTCTCCTTTACTGTTCATAACAAGAGCATCTTAAGGCCCTGGCACTTTCTCTTCTCAACACTCCAAAATGTGTAGGGACCATCAATGCCCTGCTCAGATAGTCATTATTTCTAGCCTCTACTACTGCAATATTCCCTGTTCCTATATTCTACTACCCAGCCTCTTGATTACACAATCTATGATGTTACAGCTAGCGTTATTTATCCTCACTACTCTTACATGCTTACGACTTCTTCACTGTCTTTCCATACATGACTTTTAAAACTTCTCTAGAACTGGACCCTCTCTTTGGCATTTCCTCCTTTTAGACTTTCTCCTACCTTCAAGCAAGCTCTCGAAACCCAACTTTTCAAACTTTCCTGTCTATCCTTCCCTTAACTACTTTGGCCTCCTGGACGTACTAGCTACGCCCAGGAGGCCATGTGCGCTGCCGCGCGCCCCTGCGGCCGATCGCGCGCGTGTACGCGCACTCCTGGCCCGCGGTTCGCTAGCCAGGCAATCAGTGAATCGAGCTATGGTGCCCGATCACTGATTGCTCTCTCCCCCGAGAAAAACCGTCAGCTTCGCACAGAAGCTGAGGTTTTTCTGTTCCTATTTCCCCCGACGTCACTCTAAGCGTCCGTGTTATGCTTAGAGTGACATCATTGTAAACAAACTCATGGCTGCCATCTTGTGGCCAAAAAGCTAACTGCATAAAAATGCAAAAAAAAAAAAAAAATAGACCAATATGTACAAAAAAAAATTGATTTGCTTCCCACCCTCCCAAAAATACCCACATAAAATGTTTAATAATAAAAAAAAAACATTACAATTAAAAAAAACAAAACACATAAATATTTACCTAAGGGTCTAAACTTTTTAAATATCTATGTACACATGAAATATTTCTATTTTTTTTTTAATTATAAACTTGTAAATAGTGATGGATGCAAAACGGAAAAAATGCACTTTTATTTCCAAGTAAAATATTGTCGCCATACATTGTGATAAGGACATAATTTAAACGGTGTAATAACCAGGAGAAATGGGCATATACAATACGTGAGTTTTAATTGTGGAGGCATGTATTATTTTAAAGCTATAATGGCCGAAAACTGAGACATAATGCATTTTTTCAGTTTTTTCCTTATTCTTCCTGTTAAAATGCATTTACAGTAAAGTGGCTCTTAGCAAAATGTACCCCCAAAGAAAGCCTAATTGGTGGCGGAAAAAACGAGACATAGATCAGTTCATTGTGATAAGTAGTGATAAAGTTATAGGCTAATGAATGGGAGGTGAACCTTGCTCGGATGCATAAAGTGAAAACGACTGAAGGCTGAAGTAGTTAATCATGGTTTTATTATTCACACTTTCTTTCCTGTACCTATCTTGCCTGTCCTGTACCTATCTGTTATTTTTCTTTCTTAGGGCTAGTGCACACCAAAATATGAAATCAGCTACACAAAAATGCTCCAAAAACCGCTAGGCATGTTTAGAAAACGTCTCTAAACATTCCTAGAATCGCTCTGAAATCTGCTCCAAAAACCTCTAGCGTTTTGAAGATCTGCTAGAGGTTTTTGGTGTGCACTGGGCCTACCTGTGTAAAACTGCATAATGGGCTCGATTCACAATGAGTTACCGCATGAGGTCATTTAGGTAGTGATAAATGCCGACCAAAATATCTCCATTTTTAAATTCACAATTTATTTTCTCCCTAAATTACCTCTTGCGGTAAAAGTGTGGTAATTACCTCAAAATGTATCTCCAGTTTGAGATTCTCAATTGAATAGTTGATGTTAATTAAGGATTTTTTTTATCACCTACAAATAGTAGGTGATAATTTTCCCTTTTCTGCTTTTGGCCTTCAGGATGGAGCCTGTTGAGCTTTGTTCGCTCGAGTTTATGTCAATTTTACATAAAAGGCAGAGAAGACGAGTGTGTCTAATCTCAAGGCGCACTTTCAGACCTCGTACAGTCTTTTAGAGGATTTTATAGATGCTGAGGAAGAAATTCCTCTCTGCTCTAAAAGATAAGCAACAGCATAATAACCTTTTAAAGAAAAACATTTTTTTTTTGGTTACAGCTGATACAAATCCAACAAAAAATCTCCAGTGTGTGTACTTCCTGCTTTCATGGAAACAGACATAGGGTTAACATCCTGTGTTTACACATTAGCTGCTCTGCTGAGGCAGCCAGCTGGCACAGCTGAGAGTTCAAATTACAGTTGTGATTATTCACAGATGAGGGGGAATTAGACAGGCTAAACTCCTTATATACATACAGGGTGCATTTCTATAGGTTTTCCTTCTGTCCTGCGCAAGAGTTGAGGCCCCACTTTAAATGTGACAGGCTTTCCTGGGTCGTCTCTGTGTAATGGGTGGCAAGCATATGGGCTGCCCTACAGTGGTCAAGAAAGCTTTTTTTCCGTACATATTGCTGACTGTTTTATCACCTGTTTTACCGCACTTTTATCAAACATTTATCATACTTGGTAAATTTTTAGTGAATACTTAAAAAATCGGTAATTCTCACTGGAGGTAATTTTTCACCTAAAAAAGAGTTACCGCACATGGTTTTGTAAATAGAGCCCAATATGTTGGTGATTTATACATAAAAGATAGCAAAATGAATGAAATTTTGATATGTGTCCTTTAATGCAATGTAGAATGATAATTTTTTTTTGTGAATGTGTAATCCAAAAGTAATTTGAGATTTAATGCCTCTTTTGTGTGTTCTTTTAAAATAACTTTTTTTTTTAGCAGCTGTGATTCTCCCCCCCCCCCTCTCCCCTTTGCATTTCTTCATGAAAGGCAAAATACTTGTGTTTACTTACAGCACTTTAGCGTACTATTTTTAGTTTCTTAGTATGAGGTCTTCATGTTCTGCCTGAGAACCAAAGATTTCTGTGGGAGGTTGTAATCCCCATAGTAATGACTTAATTGTTCTGAGATTTAGTCAGGTCACAAATGTTTTGTTTTGTGGTTTATTGACTTCCTAAATTGCGTAAGTACATAAAAGAAACTTGGATTATATATTGATAAATAATTGTACTATAGTTTTACTATAATGCAGAGCAACTAGTGTATGTTATATCCATAACGCCTTAACCAGTTTACATCTTAAATACAGTATATTCGCGTCGTTGGAAGTGGTTCCTGAAAGCCGCTTGACGTGAATATAAGTTGCTTTCATTTAATGAGCACAGCGGGCATGCTAGCACGCTCCTGGGCTCATTCACCCCCCACCTCCTAGCTACACTACATAGGCATCCCTTCCCGGGGCTCCGATCCCCCCACCCCCCGCCCAGTCCCCTGTAATAATTCTGCGATCGGGCAGTATGGAGGATTACATTGTTACAATCTTTACCTGGACTTGTTCCTGCAGCGATTGCGATCCTCTCCCTGCAGTCCCGCTGTCAGCCTCACTATGCTGAATGAATCGGGTCCCAGCTTGATGACGTCATCAAGCCGGGACCCGATTCGTTCAGCATAGTGAGGCTAACAGCGGTAGTGAAGGAAAAGGATCGTGATCGCTGCAGGAACAAGTCCAGGTAAAGATTGTTACTTATAAAGCTTCCCTGCGTCCAACTCTGCAGGGGACGGGGGGGGGGGGGGAGAACACCTGGCATTTGGGGGTGAGAAATCTTAAAGAGCCAACACCTGGCTATCCATGGGGAGGTTTAAATGAAAGGGGCACACAGATGACTAACAGTGGGGGAGGGGGAGGAATAAAGGGGCACACACCTGGCAATGCACAGGGATAGGGGAAATAAAAAAAAACACATCTGGCTGACTATGTGGGAGGGGGGGGATAAACATGCACCTCTGGCTTATTGGAGGGAGGTTTACAGAGGCACCTCTGGGGCTGGGGAGGGGTACAGAGGCACATATGGCCAACTCTGGGAGAGGGGGGATATAAAAAACCACATCTGGCTAACTGGGGGGTGGGAGGATTAAAAAGGGGCCCATCAATTAAAGAAAAACCCAAAGACACAAAATGGAAAAAAAATTCACCTTTATTTCCAAATAATATATTGTCGCCATACATTGTACTAGGATCATACTTTAATCACTGTCATAACCAGGACAAACGGGCAAATCAAATGTGTGGGTTTAATCTACAGTAGCACTTATTATTTTCAAACTATTATGGCAGAAAGCTTTTTTTCATTTTTCCCCTTATTACCTTTAAAATCCATACAAAATAAGATAATTCTTAGCAAAAAGTACCACCCAAAGAAAGCCTAATTGGTGGCGGAAAAAAACAAGGTATAGATCATTTATGTGTGATAAGTTGTGATAAAGTTATTGGCTGATGAATGGGAGGAGTGTGAAATGTTCTGACAGGAAAAGGTTTGCTATGATGTTCTTACCCTCCCATTACTTGCTCTTCCCTGCGTTATTCGCTCCTCTTGAGGGACCAGGGGGAATGAAGAGAGGAACAGAACACTCACAAAGCTGTGCCTTGGGTCAACTTTTACATAAATGTATTCAACTGAAAAATCTAAAACATCTATGAAGAGCAGAGTTGCTAATTCAACAGTGTTGTTCTGAGTTTTCCCACAGCTGAGAATGAAATGATCTAACACTGTGGGAATAGAAATGTGATGCTGAAATGTCCCATGATTTGTACTTGTCAGTTGAAATACAGGCACAGGGGACTAAACAACACATTCAATATTGCCTTTTCGTTCAAAATCTGTACTTTCCATTTCACCATCAGTGGACCTTTGTGAACTTAAGTTTTAAGATGACATTTAGCATTTGTTAACCAGGCATGGCAAATCCTCTAAATCCTGTGAAACACAAAATATCTTAAAGGAAATTCTAGAAAATGTAGATTTCCATTGCTGACCAACGGAATGCTACTTCTCTTGCTGTTATACTGATCCTTTGCTTTTAAAACTTTGATATTGACGGTTTGGGATTTAAAGTTTTAAAGGAAGAGGGATCATCCTGTTTATTTATGTAATGACTTTATTTCTTTCTTTTTTGGGAGGATAAACCTCTCCACCACTAAGAGGTTTTTCTATTATGGACCAGAGCAATTTTCACATTTCAGCGCTCCTTCCATTCATTCCAATAACTTTATCACTACTTATCACACTGAAATGATCTATATCGTGTTCGTTTTCCCACCAATTCGGCTTTCTTTGGATGGTACTTTTCTGCTAAGAATTATTTTATTTTATATGCACTTTAAAGGGAATAATAGAGAAAAAAACATTATTATAGTATTACAATATTATGTGCTACTGTAATTAAAAACAACACATTTTAATTGCCCATGTGTCCCAGTTATTACATTTAAATTATGTCCCTAGTACAATGTATGGTGACAATATTTTATTTGGAAATAAAGGTGTATTTATTAAGTTTTTTTTATTATGGTAACTATTGAGGTTGGATGGCATACATGGGGTTAATGTACATTTTATTTTTAGGTGTTTGAATATTTTTATGCTGCATTAATTTATTTGGTAACTAGATGGCACCGTCCTGCTTATAAAGCTTAACCACTTAAGGACCGTGGTCCTAAACCCTCCTAGTGACCAGGCCATTTTTTTACTAATTAGGCCACTGCAGCTTTAAGGCCTCGCTGCAGGGTCATACAATCTAGCACACAAGTTATTCCCCCATCCTTTTCTGCTCACCAACAGAGCTTTCTGTTGGTGGGCTATGATCACTCCCAGCATGTTTATTTTTTTTTTATAAATATTTATATTGTTATTTTAAATAAATAATACTATTTTTTAAAATGATTTTAGTCCAACCCCGCTCTCCCTCCCCCCGCTAGCCAATGACAGCAATCACTCCTGTGTGTCTCAGGGGGACAGCCGTATCACCTGCTGTAGATAGCAGTGCTGTACTATGTAAAAAGACGTCAGTTTTGCCGTCTAACAGTCTCCTAGCGGCGATCGCCGATGGGAGGTTAATGACAGCTAATGATGGAGCGGTGTGCGCGATCCCCTGCACTCTCCGCCCCTAGGACCTCATGCCTGGGGCTGCCGCCGTGGCGCGGTCAGCAACTGGTTAATCACAGTTTTCTAAGCTAAAATGAAAGCAGCTGGGTTTTTTTTCTTAGACTTTCAATTAATGAACTCTGCTGTTCATTACAACAGAGTTCATTCATAACTCTGAATTTAGGTGCGTTGATTGGCTTTGGGAACACATGTTCCCATTCATCAGTCTGCGATCTAACCACCCAGAGCAGTGAGAAGACAAGTATCTATGCCTCTGGGACTTTAGATGAAGTCCTGCGGGGTGTAGATATACTATCTCACAGCCGATCAACCGTACCAATCACCGCAGTGATCGAATGGAAACAATAGGTCCTGCCCGTTAACAGTGAATTCCCGCTAACTAATTCGATCAGATTAAAGGGATCAATCCACTTTGGTAGAATGATAGTGAGTCACTTCTCCTTCTTGATTACACCTCTGCAGCACAACTCACTGTGGCCAACTTCTAGACTTGGTTGATGGTTGCTTCCTTTCCTTCTCAGATTTTTCACCAAACTGGAAAACATCTGTATACCTGATGTTTAGTATCAGTATTTGTTAAAGCCAACTATGCCCCTGCACAGTCTGTCCATTGACTGATTTCTGAAAGCATTATCTAGTGTAGATTCACTGCATCACTTGCAAAGATATAGCCATGTCCTCCTAACCTTATGGAAAGAGATAATGCAGCAGTAGAACAGGGGTTGTGATGGACAGCGATATTCTACATTATTGTTTACAGGATGTGATAAGAGTAGTAGATGATGGGTGGATGTTTTGTAATTCTGACTACGAAGTGAGCCTGCCACACAACCTCCCATTTGTTCCCAATGTGAAAGAGATATGACCCGAAGAGGGGCTGCAACCTGACAGCCAAAAATGTGTGAGATTGAATATAAGTACATAGTGATATATTGTTTTAGCGTGTGGCTGTGTAGGGGTGGTAGGTAAATGGGTGGCCTTAATTCTAGATGGTGGCTGAGAATTAAGGAAAGTTTTTTTAATGGACAAAAGCTTTATAGGGATAGATAGACAGACAGATAAATAGATAGACAGACAGATAGATAGATAGATAGATAGATAGATAGATAGATAGATAGATAGATAGATAGATGCTTACCTCAACAGTTTAAAGCCTCTGGATGGTCTAGAGGCTTCCTGGATCCTCGCTGAGTGCACCATACTAGTGCAGGATTCTCTCCTCATCTGCCTGGTCCGTTCTTGTCCATTAGAATGAAGCTACTTGTTCACAGCTATTTTTCTGTCTGCATGAGTGCTTCTTTCTGCTTGGCATACATACTCAGTGCACTCGTCTATGGCGGGAGCGCAGCCACAAGAAGCCTATGCCACAAGCTTTTGTAAAATATTTTTAGATGGACTCTGCACTGGAATGACGTACTGCTGGTGGATCCAGGAGGCCTCTGGACTACTCAGTGACTCTCCACACCTGCGGTATGTTTCTAACTGTAGCTTATTTCACTACAGGTTTGCTTTAACTACTTCCATTTCAGCAGTCTCTGCCCTCTTAAGGACCAGAGACTACTGGTACAGCAAAACACCGCTTACCGACAAATCGCCCCACAGACCTATTGCTCCCACCAGTCACGCCACTCTACCACCGCTGCAGGTCCCTCTCTCTGCTGTCCCTGTAACGGCAGAGTGCTATTAGCCAGTCAGGAGCCGTTTTCATTGGCTCCTAATGCTGTCCATCAATGTAAGCCAATGGGATTGGCTTACAGTGATGACAGAGTTAGGAGCCAATGAAATCGGCTCCTGACCTGCTCACACAGCTCTGCCGTCATATAGACGGCAGCGCGAGTGAGTTGCGTTGATGGGGGAGCTGAGGAATCGCACGGCAGAGATGTTTGAAATCTATGTCCTGTCAGCCACAAGCAGGATGTAGATTTCTACCATGCTGGTCCAGAAGCAGTTAATCTAAGGTGTCATGTTTACAGCATCTGCATAGCCAAACAGTACATTTGGGCACAATAACAGCACAGGAATTTTGGGTGCTGCCATAGGCGCCCATGTTAAGTTAATTATCGGCTTGGCCAGCAATTTGGACACCTGAGGTGCCCAAAGAAGATAGCAGGCGCCGAGCAAAATATCAGCGGTGGAGTTCCGCCACTATGTAGCGGAACTCTGCAGGGACAGCAGTAAGAGGGTTGTTTAGAGTGGCAATAAAGCCACTGGCTGAGAGCCGTAGTGCAGCGGAGCTTTGCTACATTGTAGCTCAACTCCAGGCTGCTGCAGGGTGGGGGTAGAAGGTAAAGCAGCTGTACAGCTGCTCACTGGGAGCAGTTGTGCAAAGCCAAACGCTGGCCTTTTTAATTATTGGCCTGGCTTTGCTGGTTAATTACAGGGTATAATGATAGTACTAGGTAGGGGGATAGAGTGAGGCATAGATGGGGGGAGGGTTAATGTAAGAATAAGGGAACAGATTATGATAGTAGACTATCAGTATAATTAGCAATATCATTAACATCTCATATCCCCATTTCATGTATGCCTGTAAAGTGCTTGAAATTTCAAAAGAACTTCAGTGGATCCTTTCCAAATAGCACACATGACTTATTATTACTACATAAATAGCACATTTGCTTTTTTTACTTTAATAAGTGTCTTTACAACTAATGGTGTCCATATATAGTCAGACTTTAAATCACAAAGAGTCACCATTAGTGCATATTGAAAATAACTAAGCATCAATGCAGAACAAATGAGTTCTGTCAGAAATGAAGGGTTTTTTTTTTCATTCTTGTGAAAAAAAAAATTAATCTCGTGTTAGAACGAAAACATTTTTATTTTTTTTTGGAACCGAATGGTACCAGAAATAACTTCCAGTGAAATAATGCCTTGGTTGCAGACATGCTGATCATTCCTGTACGCCTGTGTGCCCATTCTGCTGTGCCTCAGGAATTGCTGTATGGGATAAAGCCTTATATGTAATGTTATGTATTGCCTTGCATACTGCTTTGTCGAGTACTCAGACTTGCGCAGTATTCATCTCGTTATTATGCTGTAGATCTGTGAGCAAATTAATACTGATAAGGCAGATAAGTAATATGAAGTGGGTCAAAGGAAACCTCAATGCCCACACAACATATTTAAAGAGGCAGTGCTGTGCAACTTGACAAGTGCTGATTATTTCATTATGGCCAGAGGTTCTTAGCTGCTGAAAAAATTCCCCTTTGTGAATATATTTTTTTCCTTGTTAAAAAGAGAAATTCTAGTTTCAGCAGTCATAGATATACTGCACATGATTCATTTTTACAACAATCATTCGGTTTTTAATGCATAGCAGTAGGCATACTTGGAAGTTTACTTCAGGGTGTTGTGGAACAGGAAACACATTCCTAGCTTTTAGTTTGGAAGAAAAGATTCATATTTATTCTTGCATTCCGTGCCAGCAGGTTTAAAGTGTATAATTATATTCTCTGATTGTTGTGCAGATTGATTCATTGTGGGCTACTGTTATCGTATTCCTCCTAACTTTTGGGATTAAGGCCTTCTGATAAATGATAAAGCAAACCATGTATAAATTTGATTTTTTTTGTGCAGCATATTTTTTAAAGACTCTACTGAATCTTATAGTTTATGGCAGCCTTAACTCTTAAAAAAGAGCTGCAGACTTTTTGCTATGCATATGTTCCCAAATCCATATAATGCTTTACTACATTTATGAATATAGAGACCATCTTTAAAGAATATGTACTGTGGGTAACTGTTAACTAAAATAATTTATAAAAAAATATTGCAAAAAAAGGAATTTTATTAATTATTTTCACTACAGTTCCTCTGTAAAGGTGACCATTAATGTTACAATTCAGCAGCCAATCAACCGTTTCCATTTGCTGCAGTGGTCAAACGGAAACGATTTGTTGTGCTCATTAAAGGACAATTCCCCGCTAACCAATTTAATCAGATTAATGGAATTGATACATTTTTCAGATCGATCCCACATACAGTGGTGTGAAAAACTATTTGCCCCCTTCCTGATTTCTTATTCTTTTGCATGTTTGTCACACTTAAATGTTTCTGCTCATCAAAAACCGTTAACTATTAGTCAAAGATAACATAATTGAACACAAAATGCAGTTTTAAATGATGTTTTTTTATTATTTAGTGAGAAAAAAAACTCCAAATCTATATGGCCCTGTGTGAAAAAGAAATTGCCCCCCTTGTTAAAAAATAACTTAACTGTGGTTTATCACACCTGAGTTCAATTTCTGTAGTCACCCCCAGGCCTGATTACTGACACACCTGTTTCAATCAAGAAATCACTTAAATAGGAGCTATCTGACACAGAGAAGTAGACCAAAAGCACCTCAAACGCTAGACATCATGCCACGATCCAAAGTAATTCAGGAACAAATGAGAACAAAAGTACTGTAATTGAGATCTATCAGTCTGGTAAAGGTTATAAAGCCATTTCTAAAGCTTTGGGACTCCAGCGAACCACAGTGAGAGCCATTATCCACAAATGGCAAAAACATGGAACAGTGATGAACCTTCCCAGGAGTGGCCGGCTGACCAATATTACCCCAAGAGCGCAGAGAAAACTCATCCGAGAGGCCACAAAAGACCCCAGGACAACATCTAAAGAACTGCAGGCCTCACTTTCCTCAATTAAGGTCAGTGTTCACGACTCCACCATAAGAAAGAGACTGGGCAAAAACGGCCTGCATGGTAGATATCCAAGGTGCAAACCACTTTTAAGCAAAAAAAAAATCGAGGCTCGTCTCAATTTTGCTAAAAAACATCTCAATGATTGCCAAGACTTTTGGGAAAATACCTTATGGACCGACGAGACAAAAAGTTGAAGTTTTTGGAAGGTGCGTGTCCCGTTACATTTGGCGTAGAAGTAACACAGCATTTCAGCAAAAGAACATCATACCAACAGTAAAATATGGTGGTGGTAGTGTGATGGTCTGGGGTTGTTTTGCTGCTTCAGGACCTGGAAGGCTTGCTGTGATAGATGAAACCATGAATTCTACTGTCTACCAAAAAATCCTGAAGGAGAATGTCCGGCTATCTGTTTGTCAACTCAAGCTGAAGCGATCTTGGGTGCTGCAGCAGGACAATGACCCAAAACACACCAGCAAATCCACCTCTGAATGGCTGAAGAAAAACAAAATGAAGACTTTGGAGTGGCCTAGTCAAAGCCCTGACCTGAATCCTATTGAGATGTTGTGGCATGACCTTAAAAAGGCGGTTCATGCTAGAAAACCCTCAAATAAAGCTGAATTACAACAATTCTGCAAAGATGAGTGGGCCAAAATTCCTCCAGAGCGCTGTAAAAGACTCGTTGCAAGTAATCGCAAACGCTTGATTGCAATTATTGCTGCTAAGGGTGGCCCAACCAGTTATTAGGTTCAGGGGTCAATTTCTTTTTCAAATAGTTTTTCACACCACTGTATCTGCTTGGATTAGTTAGTGGGAATTTGGCTTTTAATGGACACAACCAATTGTTTCTGAATGATTAATAGGGCTATCAGAGACAGTCGATCGGACATGGAATTGTATTGTTAATGGACACCTTAAAAGAATACCAGCTAGTTTTTGGATGTTGGTGGCAGCTAACATCCATAATGCCTCCCAATGGCTTAACCACTTAACGACCGCCCCCAGCCGATGGGCGGCGGCAAAGACCGGGCCCAAACGACCGCAATACGCCCATCGGCGGGGGCGGCTGCGGGAGTGGCTGTGCGGCGATCGCGTCATTCGTGACGCGATCAGCCGCCGGGGACTGGCTCCGCCCACCGTTCGTTGTAACCCGCCGGCCGTTCGGAAGCGCCGGCGGGTTACTAGCACCCGGATCGCCGCATGTAACAAGTATAATAGGCATTGTAATGTATACAAAGCCTATTATACTGGCTGCCTCCTGCCCTGGTGGTCCCAGTGTCCGAGGGACCACCAGGGCAGGCTGCAGCCACCCTAGTCTGCACCCAAGCACACTGATTTCCCCCTCCCCTGCCCCCTGATCGCCCACAGCACCCCTCAGACCCCCCCCTGCCCACCCCCCAGACCACTGTTTGCACCCAGTCACCCCCCTAATCACCCATCAATCACTCCCTGTCACTATCTGTCAACGCTATTTTATTTTTAAGTCCCTAATCTGCCCCCTACTCCCTCCTGATCACCCCCCCACCCCTCAGATTCTCCCCAGACCCCCCCCCCCGTGTACTGTATGCATCTATCCCCCCTGATCACCTGTCAATCACCTGTCAATCACCCGTCAATCACCCCCTGTCACTGCCACCCATCAATCAGCCCCTAACCTGCCCCTTGCGGGCAATCTGATCACCCACCCACACCAATAGATCGCCCGCAGATCCGACATCAGATCACCTCCCAAATCCATTGTTTACATCTCTTATCTCCTCTAAACACCCACTAATTACCCATCAATCACCCCCTATCACCACCTGTCACTGTTACCCATCAGATTAGACCCTAATCTGCCCCTTGCGGGCACCCAATCACCCGCCCACACGCTCAGATTGCCCTCAGACCCCCCCTTATCAATTCGCCCGTGCAATATTTACATCTGTTATTCCCTGTAATAACCCACTGATCACCTGTCAATCACCCATCAATCACCCCCTGTCACTGCCACCCATCAATCACCCCCTGTCACTGCCACCCATCAAACAGCCCCTAACCTGCCCCTTGCGGGCAATCTGATCACCCACCCACACCAATAGATCGCCCGCAGATCCGACATCAGATCACCTCCCAAATCCATTGTTTACATCTCTTATCTCCTCTAAACACCCACTAATTACCCATCAATCACCCCCTATCACCACCTGTCACTGTTACCCATCAGATTAGACCCTAATCTGCCCCTTGCGGGCACCCAATCACCCGCCCACACGCTCAGATTGCCCTCAGACCCCCCCTTATCAATTCGCCCGTGCAATATTTACATCTGTTATTCCCTGTAATAACCCACTGATCACCTGTCAATCACCCATCAATCACCCCCTGTCACTGCCACCCATCAATCACCCCCTGTCACTGCCACCCATCAAACAGCCCCTAACCTGCCCCTTGCGGGCAATCTGATCACCCACCCACACCAATAGATCGCCCGCAGATCCGACATCAGATCACCTCCCAAATCCATTGTTTACATCTCTTATCTCCTCTAAACACCCACTAATTACCCATCAATCACCCCCTATCACCACCTGTCACTGTTACCCATCAGATTAGACCCTAATCTGCCCCTTGCGGGCACCCAATCACCCGCCCACACGCTCAGATTGCCCTCAGACCCCCCCTTATCAATTCGCCCGTGCAATATTTACATCTGTTATTCCCTGTAATAACCCACTGATCACCTGTCAATCACCCATCAATCACCCCCTGTCACTGCCACCCATCAATCACCCCCTGTCACTGCCACCCATCAATCACCCCCTGTCACTGCCACCCATCAAACAGCCCCTAACCTGCCCCTTGCGGGCAATCTGATCACCCACCCACACCAATAGATCGCCCGCAGATCTTCTCTCCTCTAAACACCCACTAATTACCCATCAATCACCCCCTATCACCACCTGTCACTGTTACCCATCAGATTAGACCCTAATCTGCCCCTTGCGGGCACCCAATCACCCGCCCACACCTCAGAACGCCCTCAGACCCCAGCCCTGATCACCTCGCCAGTGCATTGCTTGCATCTATTTCCCCCCTCTAATCACACCTTGAGACACCCATCAATCACCTCCTGTCACCCCCTAGCACACCTACCCATCAGATCAGGCCCTAATTTGCCCCGTGTGGGCTCCTGATCACTCGGCCAAACCCTCAGATCCCCCTCAGACCCCCTTCCGATCACGTCCCCAGTGCATTGATTGCATCTATTTTCCCCTCTAACCGCCCCCTGAGACACCCATCAATCACCTCCTGTCACCCCCCTAGCACTCCTATCCATCAGATCAGGCCCAATACATCCTGTCATCTAAGAGGCCACCCTGCTTATGACCGCTTCCACAAAATTTGCCCCCTCATAGACCACCTGTCATCAAAATTTGCAGATGCTTCTACCCCTGAACAGTCATTTTGAGAAATTTGGTTTCCAGACTACTCACAGTTTTGGGCCCGTAAAATGCCAGGGCAGTATAGGAACCCCACAAGTGACCCCATTTTAGAAAGAAGACACCCCAAGGTATTCTGTTAGGTGTATGATGAGTTCATAGAATATTTTATTTTTTGTCAAAAGTTAGAGGAAATTGGATTTTTATTGTTTTTTTCACAAAGTGTAATTTTTCACTAACTTGTGACAAAAAATAAAATCTTCTATGAACTCACCATACCCCTAACGGAATACCTTGGGGTGTCTTCTTTCTAAAATGGGGTCACTTGTGGGGTTCCTATACTGCCCTGGCATTTTAGGGGCCCTAAACCGTGAGGAGTAGTCTAGAATCCAAATGCCTCAAAATGACCTGTGAATAGGACGTTAGGCCCCTTAGCGCACCTAGGTTGCAAAAAAGTGTCACACATGTGGTATCGCCGTACTCAGAAGAAGTAGTATAATGTGTTTTGCGGGGTGTATTTTTATACATACCCATGCTGGGTGGGAGAAATCTCTCTGTAAATGGACAATTGTGTGTAAAAAAAAATCAAATAATTGTCATTTACAGAGATATTTCTCCCACCCAGCATCTGTATGTGTAAAAATACACCCCAAAACACATTATACTACTTCTCCTGAGTACGGCGGTACCACATGTGTGGCACTTTTTTGCACCCTAAGTGCGCTAAGGGGCCCAAAGTCCAATGAGTACCTTTAGGATTTCACAGGTCATTTTGCGACATTTGGTTTCAAGACTACTCCTCACGGTTTAGGGCCCCTAAAATGCCAGGGCAGTATAGGAACCCCACAAATGACCCCATTTTAGAAAGAAGACACCCCAAGGTATTCCGTTAGGAGTATGGTGAGTTCATAGAAGATTTTATTTTTTGTCACAAGTTAGCGGAAAATGACACTTTGTGAAAAAAACAATTAACATCAATTTCCGCTAACTTGTGACAAAAAAAAAAAATCTTCTATGAACTCACCATACTCCTAATGGAATACCTTGGGGTGTCTTCTTTCTAAAATGGGGTAATTTGTGGGGTTCCTATACTGTCCTGGCATTTTAGGGGCCCTAAACCGTGAGGAGTAGTTTTGAAACGAAATTTCTCAAAATGACCTGTGAAATCCTAAAGGTACTCATTGGACTTTGGGCCCCTTAGCGCAGTTAGGGTGCAAAAAAGTGCCACACATGTGGTATCGCCGTACTCAGGAGAAGTAGTATAATGTGTTTTGGGGTGTATTTTTCCACATACCCATGCTGAGTGGGAGAAATATCTCTATAAATAGACAATTGTGTGTAAAAAAAATAAAAAAAATTGTCATTTACGGAGATATTTCTCCCACCCAGCATGGGTATGTGTAAAAATACACCCCAAAACACATTATACTACTTTTCCTGAGTACGGCAATACCACATGTGTGGCACTTTTTTGCAGCCTAACTGCGCTAAGGGGCCCAAAGTCCAATGAGCATCTTTAGGCTTTACAGGGGTGCTTACAATTAGGCACCCCCCAAAATGCCAGGACAGTGAACACACCCCACAAATGACCCCATTTTGGAAAGTAGACACTTTAAGGTATTCAGAGAGGAGCATAGTGAGTCCGTGGCAGATTTCATTTTTTTTTTGTCGCAAGTTAGAAGAAATGGAAACTTTTTTTTTTTTGTTGTTGTTGTCACAAAGTGTCATTTTCTGCTAACTTGTGACAAAAAATAAAATCTTCTATGAACTCACCATGCCTCTCACTGAATACTTTGGGATGTCTTCTTTCCAAAATGGGGTCATTTGGGGGGTATTTGTACTATCCTGGAATTTTAGCCCCTCATGAAACCTGACAGGTGCGCAGAAAAGTCAGAGATGCTTGAAAATGGGAAAATTCACTTTTGGCACCATAGTTTGTAAACGCTATAACTTTTACCCAATCCAATAAATATACACTGAATGGGTTTTTTTTTATCAAAGACATGTAGCAGAATAACTTTCGCGCTCAAATGTATAGGAAATTTTACTTTATTTGAAAAATGTCAGCACAGAAAGTTAAAAAAGTCATTTTTTTGACAAAATTCATGTCTTTTTTGATGAATATAATAAAAAGTAAAACTCGCAGCAGCAATCAAATAGCATCAAAAGAAAGCTGTATTAGTGACAAGAAAAGGAGGTAAAATTCATTTAGGTGGTAGGTTGTATGACCGAGCATTAAACCGTGAAAGCTGCAGTGGTCTGAATGGAGAAAAAGGCTCTGGTCCTTAAGGGGCGAAAAGACTGTGGTCCTGAAGTGGTTAAATCAGATTTGTAAAATGTCTCATGCTAGGTACTCACGTTACAATTTTCTGGCATATTTACCTGCCAGATCATTTTTTTCCCTACATGTCCAATCTGAATTTTAATCAATTTTCCGATCATTTTTCCGATCAATTTTCATTCACTTTTATGGAAATTGATTGGAAAATTGATCAAAATTCAGATCTGACATGTTGGAAAAAATCGATCTGGCAGGTAAATCTGCCAGAAAATGTTATCGTGTGTACGACATCAGGTTGAAAGCATCTTATCTGATGGAATTTATTTACTATATTTCTTAGAATGTGGAATCCATGGTTGGCTTCTAATTATGGCTCAAATGCTAACACATTAATGAATGCTCCTTCTCCTATTTCTGGTTTAACTGTTTGTTTAGGACTCCTCATTTAACTTTTTTTGTGCAATTTATTGTAGGTCCATTACAAAGTTTGTAAGACTTGATATTCAAATATGATCTGCTGTTGACTGTCCTTATGATGACATCACCGTCTTGTTCATTTGAATATTATTCAGCGTTGGGGCCTTTTCAGGCGGGCAGCTGACAAGCGGTGAAGTCACCGCCAGTCAGCTACTCTACTGCACGGGCCAGGTGCTTGTTAGGGCCCGGTACTGGCGCTGTACAGACCGCTCCCCATGGAATGAGATCTGAGCGCTGCCGCAACTGCGCTCAGGCTTTACATGTCACGTTCCTCCACCCCCCCAGTTACACCACCGCATGTCAACGCTTGACATGCATGTTGTTACAACAGCTAGACTTCGGGTGCATGTAAATTGTACCCGAATTGCACTGGTGGAGCGGCAGACAGGAGGCTGAACTGCTCGCCAAACGTCTGGAAGGAGCTTTACACATATAAAGTAATTGTACATTTCAAACAAAGCCAAGCACATCGAACTGTGATTATGTGGCATTTTCTTAAATTACATGTAACACTGTGAAGTGTACAAGATGCAAAGGTGAGAACAAAGAAAAAAAGAAAGCGACTACAATGCTCAAAAATGTTTACAACTCAACAAATGAAGAAAAACAACAAATCTAGTGCAGGAGGGCTGGCATGTGTTACAATCACTTTGTTTTTTAGTTTATAATTTATATTGAAATGGCAAATTGAGCACTGGAGTTGACGGAGAATTTTGGACACCACCATATACGCCCATGTTAAATAAATGAAATGCAGGCTACAGCTGGGGATAAAATGGTGCCCACTAAAGGCACCCAAACAAAATAGCAATGGTAGAGTCCGGCTATATGCAGGGGCAATCACAGGCGCTGGGAGCAATAGTGTACTGGAGCCTACAATGGGCTCTATTCACAATCACAGATGCAGAAAGAGATTTTTGACCGCTATATTACCGCCAGTGATAATTTCCACATTATTTCCACATTCACTAAAATTTTCCGCATGTTTTCCGCATGTGGGAACAATGCATAAAAAATTGGGAAAACATGCGTAATTACATAGTAACCCTATGGAAACCATGCGTAAAAAAGTGGCATAAAAAAACTTTGTCAAAAGAAAAAAATATTCAAGTCCAGCAAACACAGCACTCAAGGCTCCAGACTACATTTAAGTCAATGTGAAGCAAAATATATCACCAAGTACTAGTAGATGATAAAAAAAATCAGTAGTAAGTCAGAAATAATGCGCCCCTTTTTGTTTGTAAATTTCGTTTTTTGGGGGGGTTTTTGCGGAAATTACCGACTTTTGCTGATTTTTACCGCACTTTCTACACATGCGGGTAAATAATGCATACAATTTTACGCATGCTGTAAATGATCGTGCGTAAAATGTTGTGAATGTCAAGATGGTCATATTTCAGTCGGGAATTTACCGCAAGTGCATTTCCGCATGCGGAAAATTATTGTGAATAGAGCCCATTGTAGCCAAACTCCGGGCTTTTTAATTACCGGCCTGGCTTGGCCAGTTAATTAGTGGGTTTAATGTTAGGAGTAAGTGTGTGTGTGTGTGTGTATGGGGGGGGGTTAGTGTTAGGCATAAATCGAGAAGGGTAAGTGTAAGAATTAGGGAAAAGAGAGATAGTAGAATATCAGTATAATTACCAATATTTTACATATGAGATAGTAGAATGACAGTAAAATTACAGATATTCTTCTATCAGTATAACCTGCCGCCCATTTTTCCTCGTGCCTTAACTGTATGTACACAATTTATGTGTGTATAGTATGCACACTGTGTATATTTATATTATAACGCAACAGGAACTAGCAAGCAAAAACAAAACAAGGCATTATTTTTATTCGAAGATGCAATAGCATTTGCCTGTTTTCGATCTGAATATAAATGCTAATTCATTATCATCTAGTTGTTTAACTTATCATACATAAAAAGGTTATATTTGATTTTTCTGTACGAAGATTACTCAACAAATGTGTTTTGTGTACACTGCTGTGCAGCGAGTTGCATTTTCTTTGCAAACCAGATTGAAACGCTGTTTTCATGAACCTAATTGGCAATCCAATATTCCATGATGAACTTCAAAGCCTACCTTGCATTTGCTTCTGTATTAATTCAACAGAGTTGGTTTATGGGCTCTTTATAAAAGAATGTAAGTGTCAGGCTCCCATAGGTTGCAATTAATCATATTTTATCTCTGTAGATTCCAGCAACAAGAAATTCAAAAGTACAATACAAAGAAGCACAGAAACCGGAATGGCAGCTGAAATGAGGAGTCGTATGGTGCGGCAGCCAAGCAGAGAGTCAACAGATGGAAGCATCAACAGCTATAGCTCTGAAGGAAAGTAAGTATATGTTGTGTCAGGATATCTAGAGACACATGAATGGAAAACTGGGGCAAAAGTGAAGCAGTTTCTCAGGTTCCAGGAAGGATTTTGGGTGGCTGCTCTGAGCAACTGCTCCAGCATTCCTTGATATGTCTTAACGTGTACCCATTGAGACATGTGGCATGATGAGATAAACGTGTATGTACAGTGCAAAACATTAATAATCAGGCTGTTTTTCTTTTTTTATGTTGCTGCCTGAAAGAGTTATTGTCAATTCTAGCCTATAGTGTTCTATTTGTTACCATTTTTCAGTTCACACGTTCTTTTAATATTTTTTTTTATTATGAATGACTTTTACATTAGTTTGATCTCCATTTGAAAACTACAAAGTAAAAATCTTTCTTTTTTCATCTTTTTCCACAACTCAAGAATAGAATTAAACTTGGCTTAGACATTTGGATTGTGAAAGAGTGGCAGTGGACGCATATCCAGACATTTTTGCTGTGTTGGATCACTGCCATTTTTATTCTGAACTATTTTAAAGATCGTGCACTAGAGCAGTTGTTAACGTGCAGGCCACAGAAGGATTAATAAAGCATTTAACACATCTAAATATTTCTAGTTAGCCTCCACGGAAGGTCTGCAATAATGTGTGGAGATGCCTTGTGTTACTGTGACAGCACTGAGCCTTTGCTGTTTAAACCAGGAGGATGAGAATCCAGCATATATTCACCACAGGCACAGGTTACGCACAGGTTTCATAACGTCTTAGTAGCCATTCAGCTTCCAGCTGTTATTTCTCACCTGTCCCAGTTTGAATATTAAGGACTCTTTCACAGCGCGACATTAAAGTCGCACGTTAAAACAACATTTACTGCAGAATAACTCACTGCAATGAAAAATCTATGCCCCATTCACAGTACACACGTTGCGTTGGTGACTAACGCTAAATGTTAACTGAAAGTACTGCATGCAGTGCGGTATACAGGTTATTAGCTGCGTTGGACTGTTTGCACATGCTCAGTAATGACTTGGAAACATACTTTTCATTGCCTGTATGCTCTACTGTATGCAACCGTAATGGGGCATTAAGTTGCGTTGCAACTTTTTTGGGGCATTGCGTTATAATTTGTGTTGCGACTTTAACGTCGCATCAAATCGCAACGTCCCATTGTGAAAGAGGCCTAACGGACCACTATCGCAAAAGAAGTAGGCAGTTAAAATCTGACAGAACTGACAGGTTTTGGACTAGTCCATCTCTTCATGGGGGATTCTGAGGGTTTTCTTTGTTTGCAACTGCTGTTCAAAAAATGCTGTTGAAAAGTCTGACAAAATAATGTGCAAATGATTACGGAGGCCGGCTGGTATATTACTATTTTGGCAGTTAAGCTACTGTTCATGAAAGGCTGTTGAAAACAAAGAAAACCCTGAGAATCCCCTATGAGAAGATGGACTGGCCCAATACCTATAGGTTCTGTCAGATTTTAACTGCCTACTTTTTTGCGCTAGTGGTCCAATAAGACTGGCTTATAATTGAGTGCTATGGGCAAGAAGAGGAGGAGGATGAGGCCCATATTTTGGACAGAGAGTTGTGAAGCATTATTATTGTAGTTAAACTCTATTTATAAGGCACTATTATATTATGCAGTGCTGTACAATACACAAGGGGGACATTACAATGTTAAATAGTGGTACACAAAATAAAAAATGGTGTGCAAATTGCAACGTTCCCTCCAAGTAACCTTTGAAATCATTTTTTCTCTATGTCACCATCACTTACAGTAGGTAGTAAAAATGACAGATTTGACAGATTTTGAAGTACTTAGTCTCCTCAAGGGGGAGTCTTAGCATTTCCTTTATTCTTTACAAAAGCACGTCCTGAAAAGTATCTATACCAAAATACTGGCTGACCTCCCTACTCACTTGCATACTATTTTAGCTGTTGGACTGAGAGACTACCCTTCAAAAAGTACTTTTGAAAATAAAGAAAACCCAGAGATTTTGTAAAGCTTATTACTCTTGGACAAATGTACATCTTACATGTATGTGCACACATTCATTTTAAATGCAATAACTTTTTATCAATAGTGGTCCTTTGAGTGTCCATGACTTAAAGCAAACCTCTGTCAATAATGTGCTTAACGAATTTAATGTACATATACATACATCTATCAAAAATTGCATTGCGCCACACATGGAGCAATCATAAGAATGCAACCTGAATAATGTTGCCATCGGTCTGCTTTCATCACAGGATTGGATACAGGATTATTGACAGACATTTTAAGTAACTGAGCGCTACGTTTTTTCTACTTTCTCAAACAAGTAATTTTTTCTTAAAATACATGGTTTAATTAAAGTCAGTCGGCATTATTGTTATGTAAGTCAATTAATATAAGCATGTGTCTGCTTTTGTTCAGCTTAATATTTCCAGGAGTAAGGCTAGGAGTTGACAGCCAGTTCAGTGACTTCCTAGATGGACTTGGTCCTGCACAGCTAGTGGGCCGACAGACTCTGGCAACTCCTGCAATGGGTAAGTGTCTTATAACACAATTTATGATTAGACTTTTACTTTAAAGTTAACCAAAAGTGAAAATAAACTGATGAGATACACAAATATATTTATAGAACTAATCCTATGTAGGACTTTCCTAAAGTCTCATATTCTTATTTTAGTTTGAGGATTAAAAGAAATCTAGGTTTGAAGATGTATCTACCTTGCTGGCATGACTGCTGTTTTTCAGATCCCATTCAAAAAACTGATGACCTGCTGAATTTTTACCTATGCACATATATACCTATACCTAACCCTGTATACCTATACCTAACCCTATATACCTAACCCGATACAGAAATGTTTGGAAAGCTACACACATTTTATGACCTCTAATTAGCAATCAGTGAGAATTACACTGCAATCTGACTTCACAAATTGCATAGAAACTCTCATTTACCAAACTGGTTTGTTAATCCTTAGAGCAAAAATGAAAATGAGGACACAGACAGGTTCTAAATTGGATTAGGATTATACTTACACAGAATTTAAATCCCTGTGGCCAGAATTCAAACCCTTGGCGCCTCTATCGAAGGTGGTTTAATTAACCAGTACACTATCCAGCCATTGCTACTAATGTATACTAATTAGAGCACAGCCTTGGAAACAATAGAAAGGTAATGCCTGGGTGAGTGTATGTGTTTGGTTTTATCAAAATAAAGGCACGTTGAGCGTGTAATAGAGTAATTCTGCATAAATGATTATCTAGTTGGCAGTTAGGGGTGTGGTTTTTTTTGGGAAAGGTTTAACCTCAGTTATGTATCTAATGCTAGGAATAGACGATGCCTTTTTGCGGCTGAATCGAGCCATCAGATGGCTCGATTAATAATTTCCGATGTGTCCGATCACACGCCGGATCGATTCCGCGCCCGATACCGCAGGCGGGACAATGGAAAAAACGAACAGAAGATAAGAGAAAAGCGCCTGCGGGGACGAGCAGGAATCGATCCAGGCGCCCGCAGGGACGCGCGGGAATCGTTCCGGCGGCATAATCGAACCGCAGAAACGCACCGTCTATTCTCAGCATAAGGAGTTTTTTTCTGCGCCATTATGAATCTAGTGTAACTTTCTATGGGTGCAGACCCTGGGGATGGTGTGAGTGATGTCATAAACCGTAATCCTTCAACCAAGCCTTGGAATGAGTTTTGAAAAGATATCTAGTAGCATGACGTGAGAAATATAGGGAAAAAATTGCATTAAAGGGAACCTGAAGCGAGTAACCTTATTTAAAATAAACACATGACGTAGCTGCAAATGAATATTACATACTAACCTCACTGTCAGTTCCTCTCAGAGGCTCATCATTTTCTTCTTACAGTGATCACTTCCAGTGCTGACAATATGTCGTCAGAACTGAAATATACCAGTTGCTGTCAGTTATATACCAGCAGCTGTCAGTTACAACTGAATGTGTAAGGTAATGCCCATGTTTCCTTATGGCTTGGGTGGGAGATATTACAGTTTAACAGTGTGCTGACCTGGAAGCTGTTATGGGGTAATGGCCATTTTTAAAATGGAGGACGGAGAAATCCATTGATCATAGTGGACAAATGGGGCGCAGGAGAGGAGAAAGAGATTGAGGAGTAGACTACACAGGAGGTAAGTATGACCTGTGTATGGTTATTTTGACTTTTTTTATTTTCAGTTCAGGTTCTCTTTAAAGCACAGAGACAAGGAGAGCCCAAATGGTGAAGTTAGTTTTGGCAATAGGGATAGCAGAAGCAAAGGAGGATACTGACAAAATAAGGTTGCTACAATGGGCAACCAACCCATATGGCTTTTTGGAGAGTAACTGTCTCTTTGGTTGCTCTCTCTCTAAAAAGGACTGTATTCTCCCAGCCAAGAGCTGCTGGAAGAAGGCCACCCTCCAATGCAGGGTACAAAACACAAAAGGAGGATGAGGCGTCCTGGCGTAATAAAATACATTAAAATCCTTAAAATGTAAACAAGAAGTGGCTTACTTCAGTGATGACACATATTGTGAAATAGGAAAAGGTTTGGGTGAATTTACAAACCGGCACTGATGAAGTGAGGCGTATGTACTCGCAAAATGCATTACTATTGGGCAAATAAACTTTTTTCTTGTTTTCACAATCTGTGTCATCATTTAAGGTAAGTCACCTCTTACTTAAGTTTTATGTATTTTAATTTATTTTGTTACTCTTCGCCTCTTCCCCCTGTTGTATTAAGTAGCATGTTCAGATGTCTCTGTGCATTTTTTTGTGTCTGTCATAAATACAGTTTGTTTTAGAGCACTATAGCCACTAAATGCACAAACCGCAGACCATCCCGGAGCATTGCCATAGACTATGGTTTGAGCTAAGCATCAAACCCTGCTCTCCTATGTTAAAGTTGGTGTCACTATTTAACACTGTTCAGCCACTGATGGTGTTAGTATGTGGGTGGGCAAGCAGTGGAGGTGGTGTAACTTTCTGGGGTGTGGACTGTGGGGAAGGTAAGAGACAGTGAACTCATAAGCAGTCGTTCTCTAGCTCCATAGCGTGGAATGAGTTTTAACCACTTTGTCCTCCTTGACGTAGAACTACGTCAAGGAGGCCATGTGCGCTCCTGCGGCCGATAGTGCACGCGCGCGATCGGCCGCGGATCGTTAGCCCAGGAATCAATTAATCGGGCCATGGTGCCCGATCACTGATTCCTCTCCCCCGCAGAAAGAGCGACAGCTTCTCACGGAAGCTTCGCTTTTTCTGCCTCCTATGTCCCTCTAAGCGTACATGTTATGCTTAGAGTGACGTCATGTAAACAAACTCAAGGTTGCCATCTTGTGGCCAAAAAGTAAAACTACATCTTAATAAAAAAATACACATATATTTACCTAAAACGCATACTATTTACATCCCACCCTCCCAAAGATACCCACATAAAATGTTTAATAGTTAAAAAAAAATTACAATAAAAAAAAATATATTTACCTAAGGGTCTAAACTTTTCAAATATCTATGTAAAGATGAAATATTTCTATTTTTTTTTATATATATAAGCTTGTAAATAGTGATGGATGCAAAATGGAAAACATACTCTTTTATTTCCAAATAAAATATTGTCGCCATACATTGTGATAGGAACATAATTTAAACGGTATAACAACCGGGACAAATGGGCAAATACAATACGTGGGTTTTAATTATGGAGGCATGTATTATTTTAAAACTGTAATGGCCGAAAACTGAGAAATAATGCATTTTTTCAGTTTTTTCTTATTCTTACTGTTAAAATGCATTTACAGTAAGGTAGCTCTTAGCAAAATGTACCACCCAAAGAAAGCCTAATTGGTGGCAGAAAAAACAAGATATAGATCAGTTTGTTGTGATAAGTAGTGATAAAGTTATAGGCTAATGAATGGGAGGTGAACATTGCTCGGATGCATAAAGTGAAAACGACCGAGGGTTTAAGTGGTTAATTATATATAACTGGACAACTATAGATGGTTTGTCTTTAAGCAGTTATGAATTTGTTATATGCAGATATGACTCATTGATAAATGAGTGCAGTAAAAGTAAATAGCTCCTTTTTAAATTATTTTGTTTTTAAATGAATTTGTGCATATACTTAGGATTAAAAGAGTTCTGAATTTGCCATGTGGTCTTGTCTTTTAAAATAGGTTAACAAAGCTTAATTTACTGCAGGACATAGCAAGAACTTGTGTCTGACTGTCGCTTAATTAGCAAGAATGTTTTGAATAATTAGGTAGCAGGAAGAATGAAAGTAAATCCTGAGCTTAGAAGGGTTTGTCTAGCAAAAATAGATACCTTGTGCAGTAACTGAATGCACATAAGAAGGCATGTATAATCTTATTTCAAAAGAAAATAAATAGGGCACATGGAGGTTATTAAAGGGTCATAGAAGGAATGGATATTTTACCCTTATTCAGATTTATATCTGCTTTGCAAAATATAAGGGATGAAGAGTAGGCAGTGTTGGCCAGGTTTATCTTAAAATTCTGTGTTAGATTCCAGTGTGTTTAACCACTTGCCGACCGCGCACTCATACCGCGCGTCGGCAAAGTGGCAGCTGCAGGACCAGCGACGCAGTATTGCGTCGCCAGCTGCAGGCTAATTAATCAGGAAGCAGCCGCTCGTGCGAGCGGCTGCTTCCTGACAATTCACGGCGGGGGGCTCCGTGAATAGCCTGCGGGCCGCCGATGGCGGCTCGCAGGCTAAATGTAAACACAAGCGGAAATAATCCGCTTTGTTTACATTGTACGGCGCTGCTGCGCAGCAGCGCCGTAAGGCAGATCGGCGATCCCCGGCCAATCAGCGGCCGGGGATCGCCGCCATGTGACAGGGGACGTCCTGTCACTGGCTGCACAGGACGGATAGCGTCCTGTGCAGCCCGGAACACCAGGGGGGCCAGGTAGGAGAGGGAGGGGGGGGATTTTGCCGCGGAGGGGGGCTTTGAGGTGCCCCCCCCCCCCGCAACACCGGCAGGCAGGAGCAATCAGACCCCCCCAGCACATCATCCCCATAGTGGGGGAAAAAGGTGGGCGATCTGATCGCTCTGGATGCACCCTGATCTGTGCTGGGGGCTGTAGAGCCCACCCAGCACAGATCACAAATAACAGCGCTGGTCCTTAAGGGGGGGTAAAGGGTGGGTCCTCAAGTGGTTAACCTGGTTTTAAACTTTTGACCATTTGGAAAGCAGATGTTATGAAAGCAGGGGAAGATTGTTCCAATACACCGAGATATACTGTAGAGTGGCTTTTTGCCCTTCCCATTGTAGGATCTATATACTGTATATCGGACAGAGACTTAAAGCCGTTTTAAACTCTGACAAAATATTCAATAAAAATGTGTTTTCCTACTTTTTATAACCCATACAATTATCATATTTGCTTTTGTGCACAAGTATTATTATTCATTTAGAAATTATAAGTTCCCAAAGTTCAGTTTATTTACTTTGAAAGCTGCTGGTGCATTTTATTTATAAATGTTGTATTTCTATTGTAAATGCACCCAGTAATGATTTCTGAGCAGTGTTTCAGTTATGGATTCATTAGCAGAAGTTTCTGCACAGTCAGAGAATGTTTACTTAATTGTAGCAAGTGAAGAGTATAAACACAAGATAAGGTTATCACCAGTTGGATGCGACTGCCCCTGCAGGAGAAAAAGTCAGTCCTGTGATTTAACCCTTTGAATGCTGTTTTACTAAAAAAAAATTGTGTTAGTATATTATATGCTGTAAATAACCTTTTAGCGCAAAGAAGAAATGCTGGGTTTCATTCCACTTTAAGAGAGGCCTTATTGTAGGTAACTCTGAAGCCCTGACTTCAGCTCTCCTTACACAGTGTGTTAGTCGCCAGTTGCTGTGCACCTGCATTACTTAGTTAAAGTGGACCCAAATTAAAAATACAATATTTCAGAAATAAAATCTATTTTCTAAATTATAATAATAAATAGCAGCCTTTTTTCAGCTGCATGATGCCAAATATCAAATATTTTACATTTATTGGAGGAACCCCTCCCTTCCTTTCAAATTGCCGGGATTTTTCCGGCAAACTGGTGGAGTAGATGGTGTCCGGCAATGGAGGAATTGGTAATGGCTGCTCCCAGTATAACCCTAGCTATGAAAAGAGAAGTGTGAAAAGCATGCACTGAAATGATCATAGGTTTGAAGGAGTGTTTATTTATATTTGTATGTGTAAGAGTGGTGCAACTAAATATTTTTAATTAAAAAAATGTTTGGTTTGGGTCCGCTTTAATGGACAACTCGCCTCAGCCTTCCCTACACTTTGTGAGACTGGCTACCCTGATGTGATGACTGCTGATACATGACTACTAATGCTGTTGCAAACCTGAATTAATTTGCATCACACTGACTATCTCTGCAGAAAAAAGTCATTTTTTATGAACCAACCATGTACTTATACTGCACAGAACACAATTTTATAATATTGCTCTTGCCCTAAGACAATATAGACAATATGCAAATTAAAATGCAACTAAAAGTAAAATAAACTCCTTCCCCGCTATGCATACAACAGTTTTGATGTGTAGTTTGTTGCCTATTAGCCTTTGCCTGTTGCCATGTTTATCAATGAAATACTCCAAAATGCCAATTGACAGTTTTCTTGTATGTTTCATGTTAATTTTAAATATCTTCAGCTCTGAAAACATTCTGAAATATACAGTATGTATTCATAAATATTATCTATAACATTTACTGAACAAAAAGGATACTGTAACTCTTGACAAATGATGCTTTAAATGGAACCTGAAGTGAGAAGCATATGGAGGCTGCCATATTTATTACCTTTAAAACAATACCAGTTGCCTGGCTGTTCTGATAGTCTAGTTGGCTGCAGTAGTGTCTGAATCACACCAGAAACACAAAAATGTTGGAAACACCTGATCTGCAGCATGCTTGTTCAGGGTCTGTGGCTAAAAGTATTACACGCAGAGGATCAGCAGGATAGCCAGGCAACCGATATTGCTTAACTGATCAAAGTTTCAGGACATAGATTCTACATCCTAATTAGCCCCCCTGTGTGTTCTAGGATGTAGAATCTATGTCCTATCTATTTAATGCCCGCTGTCTGCCGCCGCGTGTGCACGTAACCGTACACGTGATCATGCACAGTCACGTGAATTTTAACAGGATTAATAAGAAAAAATGGAAAAAATTCATTATTTCTCAGTTTTCGTCCATTATAGCTTTAAAATAATCCACGCTACCATAATTAAAACCTATGTATTTTATTTGCCCGTGTGTCTCGGTTATGACACCATTTAAATTTTGTCCCTATCACAATGTATGGCATCAATATTTTATTTGGAAATAAAGGTGTATTTTTACGGGGAAACTTTTTTTGCAGAAAGACTGAAGCCTCTAGTAAGAGCGCTTCAGTTTTTCTGCTGGGGACACGGATCGGTGATCCCAGGGCAACTGGGGGCACGGTGGCGCCCGTGATCGCGCGCTGAAGTGTGCCGAAGCGCGGCACTGCAGCAGAGCAGGATCACGTCCTGGCAGCAGAAATGGTTAAAAGAAAACTAAAATGGCAACCTCTATATCCCTCTCACTTTGAGAGTGTTTTAAAATCTGGTTAATTCCTTTAAAACCTTGTTACTATGAAAATTGGAAAGTACCCACAGTGGCCCAAAGCAGTATTGGAATATTTAGCTGGACTGCAGATAGATTCATTTTAATTAAGTTGTAATGTAAGAGAGACAACTGGCACTTTTGATTTGCTGCCAGCGGAAATTTTAACTAGATCCCAAGGATCAAAAGACTTAGCTGAAAAATAGAAGAAGACAAGTGTCCATTGATTTACCATACTTAAATACCTGTAACTTAAGAGTATAATTTTGCTTTGTAATATTTAAAAAATTATCCCATCCGTCATTTTTTATGGACAGTAATGATTCTGGTTATTTTGTGTAGAGTTCGGCTCTAAGATAATGGATCCAAGCAAACTGGAAAGGGGGCTCCAGTGAATTTCACTTACAACCAGGTCTTCCAGCTATATGAGGTCTTCATATTTATCTCTATGCTTAATATTAAATGACTTACTTATCATTGTGAATAAGAAGGTACTCCAATGATGCATCACTTCTCCTCATGAGTGAATATGCATATCCTTCCTCCATTGCCCTGAAAAGCAGCTGTGTGACCGTTACATTAACCACTACCTGCGTTTGCGGCAGTATATCTGTGATCAGCGGTAAGACTATTTCTGTTCCAGGGATCTAGATATTAGTCTTCAGTTTCTAATGTGCCTGTGCCCCCCCCCCCCCCCCCCCCATGGCAGTGTTGTAACACACTAATCAGTGATTTTCCTTTCACCGATCAACCTGCCAGTTATCAATGATCACCGGCATCAATGAGATGTCGGGCACCATTGACAAAAATGAAACTAAAGTAGCCATGCTAAACTTCTTGTGTACAGTACACAGGAATAAACTGGGGGGGGGGGGGATGTCTAGTGGCCAAAAAGTAACATTACACCCTACATATATTATTTTAAATACAAATACATTAATTCCTCGTTCAAATTAACCCCTCACCTCTCCCACTCTCCCATAGTTACTAAAAAAACATCTTTTACATATAAAATATAATATGTATGTCATGAGGGTATATTACTGTTATTTTTGCAAATAAGGGCATGTAATTAGCGACGGATGCAAAACTGAAAAAAATACACCTTTCTAAATACACCTTTATTTCCAAATAAAATATTGTCGCCATACATTGTACTAGGGACATACAGTATTTTAAATGTAATAACCGGGACAAATGGGCAAATAAAATGTGTGAGTTTTATCCACAGTAGCACATTTTATTTTAAAAATATAATGGCCGAAAACTGAGAAATTGTTTTTTGTTATTATTTCTTATTATTCCTCTTAAAATGCATTTGGAATAAAATAATTCATTGGCAAAACGTACCACCCAAATAAGCCTAATTGGTGGCAAAAAAACAAGATCTAGATCATTTTGTTGTGAGAAGTAGTGATAAAGCTATTGGTGAATGAATGGAAGTAGTGCAGAAAGGTGAAAATTGCTCTGGTCTGGTACTCTGTATTCCAAAGCCAGTAGAAATAATAAATTGTCTCCCAGAATGCTTAGGGTGAGATAGCACATAACAGCCTTGGCTAAGAATCACTGGGAGGCCATAGCAATATATAGATAGAGGAAGTGTTTCTGATGCTAAAACCAGGATAAATAAAAGTGGGTATTCTAATACCTAATTTACTACATTTTATCATATGTTAATACAGTGCCTCTTTAATTCTTTGGTTGTACTACATCAATACAAGGAAGTTTATCTGTAAAGACAGGGCTTATATGACATCAAACCAAATGGGTTTAGCTTACTTTAAATGCCTATCTTGCATCCTAAAGAGACACTTCAACTTTTGGGAAGACTGGGATAACATTATTCTGTTTCACAAGTTCTTTATAGCCTGATGATTGTATGTAGAAAATACACTTCAACCACTTCACCCTAAAGGGATTTTTACCCTAACGGACAAGAGTGATTTTCAAATTTTAATGCTCATCCCTTTCATTTGCCAATAGCTTAATCACTACTAATCACAATGAAATGATCTATATCTTGGTTTTTTTTTCACCACTAATTAGGCTTTTTGGGGTTGATATTTGTTTTCAGTAAATACTTTTTTTCTATGCATTTTAAAGGGAAAAACAAGGATAAAATGAAAAAATACATTATTTCTCCCATTTCATCTCCTATATTTTTAATATAAACACTGCTACTGGAAATAAAGGTGTATTTTGTCTATGTTGTTTTTTTGTTTTACTTTTCTCACGTGCACGTGCGGGAGCGCACACGTGCGTGCACGGGTGCGTGTACGCGCACAGTGGCAGCAGCTCTGCTTTACTTATAGAAATGTCCTGGAGCCTTTAAGAGGCTCCAGCAGGATGTTTTCAATACGCCTGCTTGGCTTGAAGTGGTTAAAATTCTTTGTTGATGGTATTACATCCTGTTCAGATAAAAGCACACCTGACCTGAGAGGAATATGGAGGCTGCCATTTTTTTTTATTTTTAAACAATGTGCATTGCCTGGATGACCTACTGATCCTCTCTAATACTTTTAGCCATAGACCCTGAATTAGCATGCAGATCAGATGTTTCTGATTGAAGTCTGGAATTAGGCCCTTGCTTGTTTCAGGTGTCTTATTTTGACCCCACTGATATCAGAGATCAGCAAACTTCCAGGTAACTAGTATTGTTTAAAAGGAAACAAATATGGCTGCCTTCATATCCCTCTCGGTTCAGGTGTTGTTTAAAGCAATAGGGGTTGCAGAGGTAGCGACCGCATCAGGGCCCTTGGGACAGAGGGGCTCCATGGGGCCCTTCCTAAACCAAAGTATTAACTGTTTATTAGTCCTGTGGTGGTAATAATCACTTCTATAGATGCTTTGAATGGTAGTAATCATTAAACTGTTCCCCATCCCCTTATTGCACCTCTAATACTGTAGATGACCTTGGCAGGTTTTGTTGCGCCGTATCAAGTGCTACGTATAGAGTGAATGGGGGCCCAATGTAAAACTCGCACCGGGGCCCATAGCTACGCCACTGGATGCAGTTCTACATACATCAGTCTTGTCTTGTTGCACTAGCAGGCTCTCCATCTGAGCTGTTCAATACTAATTATGGGTTAAACATACTGACACATGGATGCAAAAAGAAAGTGGTGAAATAATAATAAATAAATAAAGGTCTCAGAGACAGAATATGAGGCAATATGTTCCCAAATAGAGACAGCAGTAAATACATATGAGATTTTAATAACGTTCTACACTAATCAAAATTAGTGATGAGCAAAAATAATAAGCTCTATTCCAGAGATAGGTGGATGCTTAATTAATTAAAGCTCTTATTGCTGTTTAATCAACCACATGGCAGTTAATTAATTGGCAAGGAGAAATTTTGATAGCACACCTCATTTTAATAAAAAATAAAACATTTTGATATTACATGGTTACATAGTTATTCGGGTTGAAAAAAGACATATGTCCATCAAGTTTAACCAGAAAATAAGGTACAATAAGGTACAACACCAGCCTGCACCCTCATATATTCCTTTTACTTATTGTATTTACAAAACACCAACATATTACTTAGCGCTTTTGATCCAGAGGAAGGCAAAAAAGCCTTACAAGGCATGGTCCAATTAGCCCAAAACGGGAAATACATTTGTTTCCGACTCCAGGTGGCGATCATATAAAATCCCTGGATCAACACCACTTAAAACGGCCTCGTAATTATAGCCATGGATGTCTTTCAACACAAGGAAAGCAACTAAGCCCCCCTTAAACACAGATATAGAATTTGCCATAACTACCTACTGTGATAATACATTACACATTTGAATCACTCATATATTAATGTTTGAACATTTCACTATTAAAACCCTAGTGCAACAGAGTAATAATGTCTCATTTGCCAAGGACCTTTAAACTGATAACAGATGATGCTGTACACTTACCAAATAAATGCAGCGATAGTACAGTATATGTGCACTTCCTGATAACCAAACAAAAGTATGCATGAAAGCCAGTAAGTTGGATAGTCTTTAACCACTTTTGTACCAGTAGTCTCTGCCCACTTAAGGACCAGAGACTGCTGGTACGGTAAAACACAGTTTCCCAACAAATCACAATAATCCGCCGCTCCTGCCAGTCACGATGCTGCCCCATTGCCACAAAATCCGCTCTCTGCCATCTCTATGACGGCAGAGTGCTGACAGCCGGTTAAGAGCCGCTTTCATTGGCTCCTGACGCTGTCTATCAATGAGAGCCAATGTGATTGGGTCTCCGTGATCACACGGTCAGGAGCCAATGAAAACGGCTGCTGACCTGCTTACAGAGCTCTGCCGTCTTATAGATGGCAGAGCTAGCGACTTGCGGCAGATGCAGAGCAGCGGTAACGGCGGGACGCACGACTCAGTGAGATGCAGAATCTACGTCCAGTCAGAGGGGCAGCACCACCTGCTGGATGTAGATTCATACTGCATCGGTCCGCAGGAGCTTGAGAATTTTATATGATGCATACATGGTGATATATTATACACAATATTTTGTCCTTTTGAAAATATCTATTAAATGTCATTATTAGGATACTTTTTTTCCCCAAAGTACAATTATAGTATTTAATGGAGTTATTCCCTAGAGGATTTTGTTAAGTGGTATGACTTATACATCTTATATTGTATTGGCACCCTCTACGGTCTGCCTGGAAAAACACAGTTACATTAGCGTGTTTAACTTCAAGTAGTGAAGTTCTTGAAAGGGAAGCAGGATCAGGATGGGATGACTTTGGCTCAGGAATGCTAAGTGCATGATTCTTGGAAATGTATCCTATTATTAACTCATTACTGTTTTAGCCTTAATTATTTCTATGACACCAGACGTTATGGCATATTTTATAATTACATTAGTGTATTGTATGCAATTTTAGTAGATGTAACAAGCAATGGACCCAATTCATCTCCAGGGCATAAAATACTTACTGCATTTGATTTGATGTGTCTGTTTCCATAGTAGACAATTATGTGACTATACTCTTATTTATTTATATATTTACTTTCAGGGGGGAGGGGGGGGAGGTGCATAATGATAAATGGCATCAGAGCTTGATAAATTAGGCTCTATTATACAGATAAATCACAGATGATAGTAAACAAGGACTGTGTGTGGTTGTTTTTGTTTTTTTTATATTTACCAATAATTAGTTTTACAGGGTATCAAATGAAGCAGTATTTTGACAAAACATGTTAATCTGCATCATGATAGATTTCTGTTGGTCTGCTAAATGGTAAAATCTATTGTTTCAGGTGACATACAAATTGGCATGGTGGATAAGAAAGGACAATTAGAAGTTGAAGTAATAAGAGCACGAGGCTTAACGCAAAAGCCTGGTTCAAAATCCACACCGGGTAAGTGCAGAGAGGTCAGGTCTAATGCTTATTTATTATTTCTCATTATGACCTTATCTGCTGTATGAGAGACTTAGCAACAAAGGGTGATGCTGAAGGGACATTGGCCCTGATGGACATAAGTTAGTTCAGGAGCTATTTCACCTTGACAGCAATTTATTATACTGTCTGCCAATGCTCTCACACCCTACCCATAAAATACCTTTTCCTCCAATAGCAAACAAAAAAAATGTACTCAAAATAAACTGTCCCAAATTAATGTAAGTTTAATGTTGCATTTTTTTACCTGCTTTGTAGTACTTTAATTGTGTGAAAAAACAAAATCTCACCTATTTCTCACAATATTTATAGAATAGGGCAATGCGGGCATTCCATATACTACAAGAGCTATATTATTTACAGTTTTGGGAAAGTTGTCCCTGCTTATCTCAAGTTTTATGTTACTTTTTACATTTTTTTAGGAATTTGCTTCTGCTACGTATCCATCTGTTATATACCTTTCCCATATCTTTTGTTCAATCATGTGATCATGGCCCATTCCTGCTACTTTTGTTGAGTTGATTTCAGCCTCAAGCATGAATTATTGTCTCGGTGCATCACTGGCTCTTGGCTTATTACATGGGAGAAGGAGATGTAGGGCTCTGCAAGAGGGGGACAGAAGTCTTTCCCCCCCATTTGCAAATCCTGTTTTTGATGTCAAGGATGAGCAGCTCATACAGCTTGTACATATATACCAGTGTAAAATGCACAAGTACCAGTGTACAAGTTACTTTTTTTCCCATGGAACTGTTGATAACAGAAAAAATCTGACAGATCTCTCAAGTTTTGGAGTAGTCTATCCCCTCATGGGAGTCCCTAGGTTTTGCTTTATTTTCAATAGCACTTACTGAATGGCAGTCGCTGAGCTCAGGAGGTCAGCATCTTTGTCTGGATCCTAATGTGTACGTGTTTACATGTATTTTCCATTTTACAATTGTAGTGATAGTGGTTCTTTAATGTATGAACAGCAGACATGCTAGCATACAAAGCCTTAACCACATTTATATGTGTAGGTTTAGTGTGGCATGGCATGGGTGCAAGGTTTGGCTAAGCCTTTCTCTTTTTCGCTACCTCGTGTATATTAGCCCTGGAGTGCCTTGCAAGATTTCAGCTCCAGCTTTGTTCTAAAGCTTTACCAATTACTCAGATCTAGCCCCTAACTCCAAGAATCCAGCTGAGAAAGTTCTATGAAAATGGTTTATCTACGGTAGCTACAGAGTTGTTTTGAAGTAACTCTTCAACTCAGATACTCAACAACAGACATTTTGCTTCAGGTCTTTAGATGCTAAAGAAGTAGAAGAAGCAAAAATGCAAGTTTCTTTATACATACACATGCATATAGCCCACGTCCATCTTATAGCAAAGGATACGGCGTTTAAAAGAAATGTAATAACCACATACAGGTTCATTTGCTTAAAGTAAACCTGTGGGGAAAAAGTTAGATATTAACCTCGGTAGAGGAAGAGATCCTCATCCACCCCACAGCTGTTCACCTGGACCCTTTTCTTCAAGCCTGTGCTCGCTTCTGTGTAGGAGCACATCCACACTTTGCAGATGCAAGTACAGCCCACTCCTGCGCAGTAGCACTGAGTCACTCGAGCGAGGAGGGAAAAGCCATGCAGGAGCAGCTCTGTGCTTCTCTGCAAGTGCAGGCTATACTTGCACCTGCTCAGTGCGGCCACACTCATACACAGACAGGAGTGCGGCTGCAAGAACATATTCTACAAGCCCTTGTCAGAGGTCTTCAGCGCTGGATCAGTGGGGTCAAGGAGGATAGGTGAAGCCTCTGGACTACCCAGAAGCTTCCCACTACGGAGGTATTGAATTTTATTTATTTTTGTGCTTCAGGTACCCTTTAACCTCCTCAGTGCTTACATGGAAAACCCTGTTAAGGACCAGACAACATTTGACAATTCCTACCCTGTGATCACTGCGATTGGCTCACAGTGATCATCAGATCAGGAGGAGCCAATTAAACTGCCTCCTGTTTGGTACATAGAATTAGCAGCAGTGTGTGCATGAAATGCAGGAGTGCATGAAGCCCATGTCATTAAATCTATACCATTTCAGGATAAAGCATCCACAAACACAGCATAGATTTCACTAAATATGGTGAAGACATGCATCCATTGAAAGGAACAGCTGCGGAATGTCAATCTCTGGACTTTGGAGCTTTCCTCCATTCTGGCGTCAGATCTTCTCTTTATGAATCTGCTGTTCTCTGGTCCAGAAGCAGTTCTAAAATAAATTAATAATTATATTGTGAAATTAAGCCTTGGGGCCAGTTCTAACCTGTGGGTTCTCTCAACTGTTCCTACCCTCAGCAGTCTGGCATGAAACAATATTACTTTAATACAGTATATTATTTGTTCTTTACTTTCAGCTCCGTATGTTAAGGTGTACCTTTTAGAAAATGGAGCATGTGTAGCCAAGAAGAAGACAAGAATTGCACGAAAAACTCTTGATCCTCTTTATCAGCAGACCTTGGTTTTTGAAGACGTTCCCCATGGAAAGGTCCTTCAGGTAAACCTATTATGATCATTGAATAAGATGGAAATGTTCTGCCAATGTCTACCTAACGATAGAAGAGTGTTAATATTGTGCAATGTAAAGAGCACCACATTCTAATTTCAGAAGTGTGGCGAGGCAGGGTATTGTCTAAAGGACCTCTAATATATATATATATATATATATATATATATATATATACATACATACATACCATGTCTATGCATACATGTAAAAAGGGCTCTTATAAAAGGGGTCCAGGTATATCCGATAACTGTGATTCCGTTAATAAAGGGGCGCTGGATGTAGCCAATAAACATGCTTTTGTTTATAAAAGAGTGCTGGATGTAGTTGTTAAGGGCACTGGATGTAGCCTATAAACATGATTTCGTCTAATAAAGGGGTGCTGGATATTGCAGATAAACAAAATTTTGTTTATAAAAGGGAGCCTTTTTGTAGCCTATGTAAAATACCGTTAAATATAAATGGTATTCAAAATGATCATTGTAGATGCAATATTGAAAAGATATAACCGGTATTTGGCTTGATCAAAATAACCAGTATTTTTGGTGGATTGTAGTAGTCGCAAATAAAATGAAACAAATAATGAAGCAAAAATGTAGTTGTTAAAATGTAAGCCATTGTTATATTAACCATTTTGTCCTGCTTGACGTATAAAAACGTCAAGGAGGACAGGCGCGCTCCCGTTCGCTCCCGCGAACAATCGCACGCGTGCACGCGCACTTCCGGCCGCGGATTCGGTAGCCACGGAATCAATGTATCGGGCTATGGAGCCCAATCACTGATTCCTCTCCCCCGCTGAAAAAGCGACAGCTTCTCTCGGAAGCTTCGCTTTTTTCTGAAGCTATGTCCCTCTAAGCTTACATTGTACGCTTAGTGACGTCATGTAAACAAAATTGAGATTGCCATCTTGTGGCCAAAAAGTAAAACTACAAGTAAAAGTTAAAAAACATTACAATACACAAATATTTCCCCAAATAAAACACTTTTATATCCCACCCTCCAAAAAGTGCCCACATAAAATGTTTAATAAAAAAAAACAAAAAAAATTACTATAAAAAAAACACACATAAATATTTACCTAAGGGTCTAAACTTTTTAAATATCCATGTAAAGATGAAATATTTCTTTCTATTTTTTTTTGTAAGCTTGTAAATAGTGATGAATGCAAAACGGAAAAAATGCTCTTTTATTTCCAAATAAAATATTGTCGCGATACATTGTGATAGGGACATAATTTAAACGGTGAAATAACCATGACAAATGGGCAATTACAATACGTGGGTTTTAATTATGGAGGCATGTATTATTTTAAAACTATAATGGCCGAAAACTGACAAATAATGCATTTTTTCATTTTTTTTTCTTATTCTTACTGTTAAAATGCATTTTTTTTACAGTAAGGTAGCTCTTAGCAAAATGTACCCCCCAAAGAAAGCCTAATTGGTGGTGGAAAAAACAAGATATAGATCAGTTCATTGTGATAAGTAGTGATAAAGTTATAGGCTAATGAATGGGAGGTGAACATTGCTCGGATGCATAAAGTGAAACCGACTGAGAGCTTAAGTGGTTAAGTGCATATCGTGTAAGCGTAATTTAAATCAGGTCCTTTATTGTAACCTCAAACATTTCCATGATATAACCGATTTAGACATGTTATAGCTTTAGCTTAGAATTAATGGTGCATGTAACCAGCCCAGTTACAATTTGAACTCGGAACCCCATCAACAGTCTGCTTTATGTTATGTTGAGGAAACTGTTGATCTTATCAATTTAGCCAGGATGCCTGGGAAAGCTTTCTGAAGTAATAGTAAAGGCATCTAATTACATTTATGTTTGCTAAAAAATGTTTCTCCTCTGTATGTGAATATATATATAAGCTGTGTTTTTCAGTTTTTGTCAGGAACCAAGTCCAATGAAGGCTTTTTATAAGCCGAAAGCTCACTGTTTATTCATCTATAAGTTACCCAATAAATGGTATCATCCTGATTCAAAACTTCTTGCTTATAAAATAAGGGGAATCCCTTTCACTGTTTATAGCCACTAATCACTGCAAATAACATTGAAGTCTATAGTTTTAGAATGTAGGATGCAACCAAAGTGCCTGGAGGAAACACATAGAGAACATGCAAACTCAATGCAGTTAATGCATGGCCAGGGACTGATCTGGAATCCTAGTATTGCAAAACAGGAGTGTCAGTCACTTAGTAACCATCATATTCATGTCATGGTGTCATATAAATGCCAAGTGCAGTAGAATGAAATGATCTGATCCTAATTTCTGAAGTAGAAAAAAGGTGGCATTTATTGCCCACCCATTTCATCCAAAATATTGCATACCATGGATACCAATATAGTCATTGTAGGAAACTAGTACACCTTTGAATGTTCAAACAATAATGGCTATTTTGTTGACCCATACACTGCTACAACTATGCCATATCCCGTTCTTCTTGAACGTGGAGGCACAGAGAAGTTTGCAAGAACTGTGTGTTGATCAAGAGCTGATTAAGTTTCCCCTAAGGATTCATTGTGTGCGCAAGTCTTTTAATTGCCTTTGAAATTGTGATATGCCATATCCCATGTTACAAAGTTAGTTATCTAAAGGCCACTGGATACATCCAATTATAGGTTACTGCAATGGTATAAGACTATTTCAGTTCTAACGACCCTTCCTGGAGCACAATGAAAAGACCTATAGGATGTGTCATGCAAGACAGGATCTGGGTCTGAGACTGATATACTCACTGGCTTGCACTTACTGGCTTGCATGCCACCATCCTATATGTGTTTTCATTTTCTAGGCTTTAGCTGGAGCTCCCATTTGGATCAGTATAGCAACATTTTTCTGTGGTATAGACTGGGTGTTAAGGTGGCCACTAACAGTCCAATTTCTAGCGAAAAATCGTTTGAGCGATCAGAAATTTTCATCGGATTGGTTGTAAATAATCTCAGTTGGTGGACACAATCGATTATGAGCGAGTGAAAAAAATGTCGTCCGAATGAATTTTCGTCGAACCAAAATTTGGATTTTCTTGTTGGTTGTGATAGATAGGAAGCAAAGATTGGTTTGTTGATGGTGTAGTGAACGATGTATTACAATATTTCACTTCCGATCAGAATTTCTGATCGCTCGAACGATTTTTCACTAGAAATTGGACTGTTAGTGGCCACCTTTAGGATAGGGGGAGGGAATTGTTCAGGAAGCAGAGCCCCATGCCATTATGGGAAATATCAGCCAGCTTCCAGAACCCCTATGGAGTTACTGGGAGTCTAATTACTTGCATGCTTATTCTACACTAAATGAAGTGACCGGTGATTAATGCAGGAGCCCTTGTACTGGGAAATTCAGGTGAGGTTTTTTTTTTCTGATTGCTGCAATGACTGTTAGTATGTCTGCTGTACTAACTTTTACTTTAGATGTTTTTTGGCATTTTTGTATTTAAGTAATAGGAAATAAGAGAAGGAAGTAAGAGGTGATTAATCAGTAAAAATTTTTTCCATATGCAGGCATAAACTATGTTGGCATTTACATATTTTATGTATATTGGGTACACAGTTTCTTTTGATTTTTCCTTTAAATTGCAATTTCCCTAAACCACACAAATCGTATTTGCTTGCTAAATGTCACATAGAAATAAATGTGAATAGGAATATATGTGAATGCATGATAAAATAAACATTGTTGTGTCAAAATAATTGAATAGAATTTCAAATTGCTCATAGTAAACTGTACTCCATCATTGCATGGTAATTCAGTTTTCAAATATATTACCCTATTTGTATTATAGCCTCAGCTATCCAATGTTTTTTTTTTTTTAACTGAACATTGCCCAGGTGCCCAGGTTTAGGTGAGAATTTACATGATTTTTTTTTTATTATATTTGCATTAACCACTCATCTGGACAAACATTCTCATCCAGAAGGGCTGCGCGCACACTCCCGCATGCTCTCACTGCCGGCCGTTAGCCCAGCGATCATTGAATGGGGTTATAGATCCCATTCATTGATCGAAGGCCCCCCCTCCCCCCGCAGAAAAGCCGAGGGCCTCTTATCAGAAGCTGCGGTTTTTCTGTGTTACAAAAAGTTTCCTGTCCTCCTAATACTTCCTGGAAGCATGCGATCAAGCTTCCAGGATTTTCTGACTGTGGCCATCTTGTGGCCAAATAGTAAAACTACACCCACATCTATTTTTTATCAAACAAGTACATTATTTTACATTTAAAATTAGCTGTTTACCTCCCACACCACAAATTACTCAAATAAAATTTGTAATAAAAACAATAAAAATAAAATAAATGACAAAAAAACAACAACAAATAGTTACCTAACCTTTTAATATGCATATCAAAGCAGTATATTAATATAATTTTTTTAATTATGGGCTTGTAAATAGTGATGGACGCAAATTGAAAAAATTCACCTTTATTTCCAAATACAAAATCGGCCCATACATTGTGATAGGGACATCATTTAAATGTTGAAATACGTGGGACAAATGGGCAAATAAAATACATGGGTTTTAATTATGGTAGCATGTATTAATTTCAAAGTATAATGGCCGAAAACTGAGAAATAATGATTTTTTCCATTTCTTTCTTAATATTCCTGTTAAAATGGATTTAGGATAAATTCATTCTTAGCAAAATGGACCACCCAAAAAAAAAGCCTAATTAGTGGTGGAAAAAACAAGATATAGATCATTTCAGTGTGATAAGTAGTGATAAAGTTATTGGCAAATTAATGGGAGGTGAAAGTTGCTCAGGTGCAAAAAATAAACAACCCAATGGGCTTAAAGGACTTACGAGGCCAAAAACATAAAAAAAGTGAAGTACCTGCATCATGTTTAAATGTGGATGTGTTTAGATGAGGACGCCATCCGCGCCCTCCGTGCAGTTCCGCCAGGTCCCTGCAGTGCAATCGCCCCCATGCTGTTCCCGACCCCACAGCCCGGGTCGGGCTCTCCTGCCTCACTCACGTCTATGCAAACTGCGCAGCCGTGGCCAGCTCCGGCGGCCATATTAGGAGAGGCAGGAGAGCCCGACCCAGGCTGTGGGGTCGGGAGCGGCACGGGGGGCGATTGCACTGCGGTGACCCGGCGGAACTGCACAGAGGGATGCAGGTACTTCACTTTTTTATGCTTTTGGCCTCATAAGTCCTTCAAAGTGGTTAAAAATCATACATTTTTAAGAGAAACATGTCATGGAATTTCTCACCCTTGGTATTCATAACCACCCACCCAAAAAGAGTAGCCAGCAAAGTTTAAGTGCCTTGCAAAAGCATTCACCCCCTCCCCCCTTGGCATTTTTCATGCTTTATTGTCTCACAAGCTGGAATTAAAATGGATTGTTTGAGATTTTGCACCATTTCATTGACAGAACATGCCTACACCGTTGAAGATGTATTATTTGGTTTATTGTTGTAACGATCGGTGTAGCACAGAGAGGATCTGATTACCGGTGATCTGCAGTATCACTGGGAATACAGATATGTACCAGATTATAGATGATCTGCAGTATCACCGATAATCCGATATACAACTAACCTCTGGACACCTGAGTAGAGTGTTTGGTGCAAACAGTAATAATGAGAGGACTGGGCCTCAAAGCAGTAAGGAGTACTGCACAATTCCTTCAGGACTCTCCCGGAGGGAGGAGTAAGGCAGAGAGAAGGAACGACAGAACGAAAGTGACACTCAAGAGGAAGTGTCACTATCAGGACTGGGAACCGCCTCTAACAGTAAGGTCGGTTCTCGAGGTCGGACAAGCCAGGTTGTAAACACACAGACAGACAAGGTACAGATTCAGAAGGCAGAAGCGGAGTCTAAAGTACAGGCAGGGTTGGCAACAGGGTATCAGATATATTGAGGTACAGAATCAGGAGGCAGGTGCGGAATCTAAAGACGAGCCGGGGTTCGGCAACAGAGTATCAGATATAGCAAGGTACAAGATCAGAATTCAGAAGAATGGTCAGACAGGCAAACAGGTCATAACAGATAATCACAATCAAACTAGTACTTTAAACTATCAACAGAATCTAGCTAAGTGTAGGATTACAGCTCCAGCTGGTCCCAGCACACTTTGGGATCTGCCTAAGGTCTGAGTGCTACCACGTTGTGTTTGCAACGCCAGACAACCAGCAACTGAACAGCCAGCAGTATATATACACAGGCATCTCTCCAGCACCTCCCTAAGTGCTGGACCAATGAGATGTGGAGCCAGTGTCAGCTGACCAGCCTGGTCATCTGACTCACTTCTGGCTGTCATATAATCCCCGCCTCAGTGCGCGGGCGCGCGCGCGTCACTCTAAGCCTAGAGGGACTACGTGTCCCAGCCACACCAGCACCGCTCTGCGGTGCCTCAGCAATGGGGCCATGCACGCTAACCGCCGCATCCAACGTGGCGGTTTCTCCGCGCTTCGCCATGCCCCGTATGGAGACAGCCGCCTCACACTGAGTGGAGGCGGCTGCCTCTCCGTGCTCCGCCATGCCATGTGCGGAAAGAGCCGCCTCCCGCCCACTCATGGCGGTGGCTCTTCCGCGTTTCTTTACAATTGTGAAGCAAACAACAAATCAGAAAAAATAACTGTAATGTCACCCTGCATTACTATTTACCCCCCTGAAATAAGTACCTTGTAGAGCCACCTTTTGTGACAATTACAACTGCAAGTCGCTTTGAACAAGTCTCTATGAGCTTGCCACATTTTACCAAGGGGAGAGGGTGAATAGTTTTGCAAGGCACTGTACCTACAGGTACCTTTCTTATCAATCTGTAACCTAGACCTGAGGGCACATGTATGAAAAGAGCCTTGACTGCCCTAAATCCAGCCCTGTATCCCCCAACCTAACCCCCTCCAATACAACATGTATTATTGGCAGATAACATGCAGTTGGTGGATATTGGTACATACAGTAACTCGAAAGTCAGGTGAGTAGAAGCCACAGTTGTAACATGCATCTGGGATTGGAGAGACTGAATGTAGATCAGATGGGAAGTTTACTGACATACATACTCACAGGCATTTCAGAATTTTTGCTTTTAATGTGTACTGTGTTAGCTAGTAAAAACTGGAAACTGTGACAAGCTCAGTTTCAAAAGTACAACATGACCACAGCTCTATTAAAATTGTTTATTTTTATAATATAATTATCCTCTTTTTATTTTCAAGGTAATTGTCTGGGGAGACTACGGCCGAATGGACCACAAGAGCTTCATGGGTGTTGCACAGATTCTTCTGGAAGAACTTGATCTGTCCAGCGTTGTTATTGGATGGTATAAGTTGTTTCCACCTTCTTCATTGGTGGATCCAACACTGACCCCCCTTACTCGCAGGGCTTCCCAGTCATCTCTCGAAAGTTCAACAGGTCCTCCTTCCATAAGATCTTAATGAACTGGAAGGCAGTTTAGCCTGATAAAATCACAATATTAATGCCCAGTAAAAGAATCAGAGTGATGTATTTACACGATCAAAAGCATTGCTGGAGACAGACAATCATATTTTTTCTTTTTTTTGCCTGTAGTAGTGATCCAAAAAAAATAAATAAAAAAAAGATCTTATATTGGTAGAGAGAAGCAAGCATATGAGTACTGTAATACACAGTTCAGCACTATTGGGAGTCACACATGCTCAGTGGTATAGTAAGGGTGACATTGACTTACAAACTGGAAGCTTTCACTCTGTTAGAAATGTTTGTGATACATTTTTACAGACCATAAGCAGTGTTATCATATTGGTATTTCCACCTATTTTATACTTGTTAATTCCATTATCTTTTTTTAATATAATGTGTTTATCTGCTAATTTCATAAAAAAAGCATTTGTGATAATTCTCACATAACGCTTTTTGTCCTTTTTTATTGATTTTGTGAAAGCTGAGCATTACAGGCGTGATAATGGCTACAATTCCGTGTAATATTCCCTGCTGCCTGATATACTGACAGCGACTATGAGAAGCACTGCTATGTAGTGCTGTCCTGTTATTAATGACCTTGCTTTTGATGTAGTGTTACACAACTTGGAGCCACAAATGTATTTTATGTATTATACTGCATGCTGCAATTAAATTGGAGCACAGCAATTGTCTGCACTAAACTCCCGCATTCTGGCACCAGAGCTGGAAAACGATATGCAGATGCTGCAGTGCAGCAGTTGCATGCCACAAAGCCCCTTGTGCAACAGAGAGCATATCTGCTCTTATAGAAATGGATTAATGCCACAAAATCAGTATGAATGCAACAGCTTTCTTTCTATCACATGACCAGGTTGCCAATTTTTCATTGTCCAAAAATACTGATTGATAGAAAAACAAAAATGCCAACATGTTTGTCTTATTTTATTATTATTTTTTGTTATACTATGACAGTCTATAGAATAAATGGTTTATTCAGAATATTCTTTACCAAAATAAAATAAAAAATAGAGGATATAGTATATAATATATATATATGAGAGCAAAAAAAATATTCCTCTTTTATTTTGTAAATTTTGGATTGCAGTACAGATTATGATATTTTTGTTTTGGTTTATTTTTTGTTTTTGTAAGCATGGGAGAAGTTTGAAGAAGTCTATCTGCAACCAATGCTGAGGTTGATGCAAGAAAATTCATGACTTTGGCATCTACAAATAATGTACTGTCTGTGCTGTTTTGTTTGCCATCAGCCAGTCGCTGTACTTGTTTTTTGTGTACAAGAAAAAAAATCTATGTATTTGACATCCTGGATTACCGAACAATGGTGGGGAATGAGCATATGACACTTTGAGCTGTACTCAGGCCTCTGTGATATGTGTCACTTGAGACACCCTTGTCTGTCCTGGGTAAAGCATGGTATGAGCTGTTTAAAATTCACTGGAACTTCCAGCTGAAATATTCTGCACTTACTAATATTTTTTTATCAGATTTTCGTTTACATTTGTTTGAGATTGATGCAAGCACAACGCTTGATTTTTTAACGCAAAATGTTTGACTTTTTTTGGGGGACGACAAAATCAACCCCTTCATTTCAATTAGCGGTTATTTTGTTTGTTAATTCTTGGCCTTGAAACTCCTTGTGAATTCCCGTATGTGTGTTAAAAGCTGCAGGCTGTGCAGGTGCGTTGCTTTGTCCCTGACCCACCTTTGTTGCACCATTCAGTTTTGTGATCACACAAGTACCGCAGCATGACATGGAGTAATTCAGAGCTGCATGCACGTTTTTTTTTTTTTTTTTTAAACCTAAAAGCAAAAAAAAAAAAAAATAGAAAGATAAAAAAAGGTAATTCAATAATGTGTTAGTTCCACATAGGCCAGCTTGTATGTTGCATGTACTTGTACAGTTTGCCCGTAATTCTGATGACATAATCAAGAACTCTAAGCCATCCATTTTTCTTATAGACATTTTGCAGGTTTTTACCAGACTAGTTGTGTTAGTCTGGTGCTAAATGCCTATAGATGGACATTATTTTTTACCCTATGGAAACGTAATGTAGTACGGACCAAATTCCTTCTGATAAATATTTTGGTGTAGATTCCTACTGTGGGGCTGTAACACATGTAGAAATTGTGTACACACTAGGTTTTGATTCATAGACATACTGCCTGCACCAAGTGGACTATTTATTGTTATTATACAAGCTGAAACCATTATGCCCATATTTCTGTAGGGCAACGATAGGTTACTGCTTGACCTGCTGAGCAGGAAGAACTGAAGCACTGGTGCACTAATAGATTATGTACTGTCTTAGTGGCCAAAACAAATGAATTATAATTGGGTAGTATCTTTCTATTTTGACCACTTGTCTTAACACCCCCTGTGCTTTTAAATAAACTTCCAACTCATGTTATGTAAACATGTTTAATAAAATTTACTTTTCATGTCCATTATTGTGGTCTTTTACTTTTAAAATGTATGATCACCTTCAAGCATTATGAAGACAGTTAATCTCCTACCATAATTAAATGGTGAGTATTGTGAACTACATATTTCACATGCTGCGGTGGGCTTGGAATGGTATTAAAATATTGTTGGGAAAAATGTACCTGTGATGTACCTGCAACGTTCACAGTGTGTGGCATGACTTGTCCATTGCATTGTGTTCCTGCTTATACAGGGAATGCAACACCCACTGTGAACCTAGTCTAAGGTATTTGTAACGTATAAGTTCCAGAACATGTTAAAAAAAAAAAATATCACAACTAGGTCAATGGGGAGCCAATGAAATTCATTCTTAATACCTTTTTATGAAAACATGCCTCTAGCTGGCTAAATCAGGCATATAAAAACCGCGAAGGCTAGGCACAGCATTTTTGGATTCCCCCTTCATCAGATACCAGATGCAAATAAACCAAATCACTCATATATCCAAATGACAGCCTCAAAACAGGAAGTGACAGGCACAACTTTAGCATACAGTATAACCTAAAAGTGGGAAAGAATAAAAGCATAGAACACAACAGATTTGGACAGAGAAAGGATGCTTCACCATCACGGTTAATGCACATGTTGCATGCATTGGGAGGCCACACACCATTATACTGCACCTGTTGCAACTTGAATGTTGCATAGCTAGCGTGTTGCAGTTTTACAAGTTGAGATGGGGAGAAGATGCACCCTTTGTATCTAATAATACTGATACTGTAGCTATAAAACACATTTGAGATTTTCATAACACTGCAGAAACTCTGAGTGTGGCAGATATATATTCAAACCTTTCCTCTTTGTTGAAAAAGTCCTTGCTGCATAAAATTGCAAAACGTGAATCACACTCAATGTATGTCAATAAAATTCATTTGTTTTGCAGTTTCCATGTGTTAAAATGCATGCATTTGTATGCAAATGAGGACTAGTGATGTATTTCCTGCCCCCAGATTCTTGTCATTTGATGTCTGTGCAAGCTCTTCAGGAAATATGCATGTGTCAAAATGCAGACAATTGCAGAGGAAAATGCTAACTTGCATTGAAAAATGTGCAAGTGCATTAAAGTAATTTCTAACCAGAAATGTTAAGGCAGTACTAGGAAGCAGAGATAAAGGCTGAGTTTCATACATGTGCCTTTATCCAAATAACTTTTCTCTTAATCCTCCTTTCCACGGACTGTTGAGCTGTGTGCTCAGCAAGCAGTTGCCAGGCTGCAGTAAGCAGTTACCAGGCAGCAACAAGCAGTTTCCAGGCAGCAGTGAGCAGTTGTAAGCGTTTGAGAGGCATTTCACTGCCCATGAACAGTTTGTAGAAAAGAGGCCTTAGTTTTCTCCCAGGATAATTTGTTTTTCAATTATCAGGCATAAGTTTTCAGCACTTAGCAATTGGAAAAGTAGGTAGGCAGCATTTCATTGGTAAGGTTTGAAAATATCTCCTTGGAAAAAACTCAGGAGACAAGTAAGGCCTCTTTTCCACAGACTGTTGATAGGCAGTGAAATGCCTCTCAAACTCTCTAAAATGCTTACTGCTGCCTGGTAACTGCTCACTGCTGCCTGGTAACTGCTTGCTAAGCACACAGTTCAACTGCCCGTGGAAAAGTGGCTTTAATAGGTTAGTGTCTTAGGTCGCACTCAGTGGGACGTTATTGTCCTGCATTATAAAGTGATTATAACGCAGGTTAACGCACTGTAAAGTTAAGCCTATGCGACATTCACAGTGCGACATTAACGTCGCGTTGTAAATGTTGCGTTATGGTAACTCACTGCTTGCAGTGCGTTACCTCTAAATGCATACGTTACCAGGTACAGAGAGGCATACTTTTCTTTGCCTGTATGCTCCTCTGTATCTACTGTATGCCATAGGAACGTGTTTGCGTTGCGTTGTAATGCTGTGTTGTGACTTTAACGTTGCATTAAACAAACAAACACAGAACATTTATATTGCGCTCTTCTCCTGGCGAACTCAAAGCGCCAGAGCTGCAGCCACTAGGACGTGTTCTTTAGGCAGTAGCAGTGTTAGGGAATCTTGCCCAAGGTCTCCTACTGAATAGGTGCTGGCTTACTGAACAGGAGGAGCCAAGATTCAAACCCTGGTTTCCTGTGTCAGAGGCAGAGCCCTTAACCAGTACACTACCCAGTCACCGCATTGCAACACAACGTCCCACTGTGAATATGCCCTAAAGGAACCTGGTTACATTACCTCCCCAAAAACACATATCTGGGTGGTAAAATATGCAATCAAGTGATTCCTAGAGCTAACATGAATTCTCACACTGTTTGTCTTTAAGGCCTCTTTTCCACGGACTGTTGAAAGGCAGTGAAATTCCTCTCAAACTCTCACAACTGCTCACTGCTGCCTGGTAACTGCTTGTTGCTGCCTGGTATCTGCTCACTGCTGCCTGGTAACTGCTCGCTGAGCACAGTTCAACAGTCCGTGGAAAGGAGGCCTAAAGAAGCAGTGATGTTAATCAGGAAATGGTACTAACCATAGACCTAAGGCCTCTTTTCCACAGGCAGTTGATAGGCAGTGAAATGCCTCTTAAACTCTATCAACTGTTCAATTCTGCCTGGTAAGAGGCCTAAAGCATCTGAGCATGCATAACTGATTTTTTTTTGCACCGACAGTGGGCATCCATCAGCTGCTTTCACAAGCATCACATTACTGTCTAGTCAATCCAAAAATGGTTGGTTGAGGGAACTATCATCAAAAGTCCATTTGGCATTAGCAAACAGCTATACAATGTGAGGAGAAAATCAGCCCACGTTACTATCTTATTAAAATGTAATATGCATTAATATTCTTTCAATGTTTAAACACCAAATGTACTTTATCATGGACTCTGGTAAGCATTTTATTAACGTTCGTCTTCTGACTGAATAATATAATAATTTAAGATGTAGTTTTTAGCGGAATGCAATTTTTTACCTATAGGCAACATATTATAAGTTGATGCTAAATAGGACATTGGCCTCAATTCATCAACACTTAGCAAATTTGTTAACAACAGTTTGGTAAAATACCAAATTTGTTAACTTCATTTCAGGATTCATCAAAGTTATCTACAGCTGTTAGCGAACATTCGGTAACGATTCGGTAACGATTCGCTAAAACGGAATAAAGTGCAATTCATGAAAAAGAAAGTGGGCGTGGTTTAGCGTTACATTTAGGATTAGTTATCTCCTTCACTGCTCTGTCGTTATTCCTGTCAGATCATTGCTGACAGAGAAGATGGAGCCATTTGAAGTGGTTATGTATCAGCTGAGAGTGATTCAAAGGCGCAGAAGGGCAAGAATAAGGTCTGCAACCATATAAATTTGTAAGAGAATAGATTTATTTGCTATAACACGACATCTGCATTTCTCTTGAATCATCTTGTAAGAGAACACAGGGAGTGTCAGGGTTAACTAATTTGCTAGCTGCACTATAATGTTTTAGAAAAGGCTCCTATCAAATTGTGGGATTGTCCCAACCACTTTCAGAATCCTGGTCCAGGTGTAAAGCCCTATTCAGAATGTTGCTACGTAGTGCTCAAAGGACTGCCTTTTACCCACAATTCCATGGGAATCTTATGGCCTTGTGTTAAAGTACCACTGTAAAATGGAAATATCGACACGTTACCGAATGGTTACCGAATTGTTATCGAATTCACACCGAATGAGGAAAAACCTTGATGAATACAACTAGAAATCGCTAAACTTCGAATTCGGTAATTTAACAAATTGGAAAAATTTATCTCAAAGAGAATGATGAATCGAGGCCAGTGTCTGTAGTGCTAAATGAAAATTGTGCACCAGTGGGGTCTGCAAAGACACTGTAAAGATTGCTTAGTAGATTACAGGCACTTCTCTAATGTAGAAAGCTGTTACAAACAAGTAACAAGGGAATATTTGTTATTTCCCAGTAGATAAACCATGCATGGTCACTTCAGTTCCCAACATTTTTGCACTATTGCATTGTTATGAAGAAAGCACCAACAAGATTATTTTAAAGCAATTACATGGTTGGGATGGCAGCAATGTGAAATGCTGTATTTCTTGAGGCTTGTGGTGCTTTGTAGCAAATCTTGGACTACTACAATATTCCTCTTGGACTACTACAATATTCTTTTTTTAATCCTATGAGGCAAAGATAGCAATAATAATAATCCATTGTAAATGAAATGTTTACACAAGATCACAGAATTTTGATTGGGGGCATCCCACTGCCTCACCCAATGCATTTAAGCCTAGCCAAAAGCCTTATTCTTGGCAAAATATACAATATGACTCATCATTTAAGTGGATTAAAGAGAACCAGCCCCACCATTAACGGAGCAAAACAATCCAAAACACTAAGTGGAGTACAACATTCATCCAGAGAGTTAAAGTGATCTCTGTTAATGGGAAGGAACAAAACACAACGTTGTAAATATTACAGTTTATATATTGCTCACACTCGCAACAGTATTGGCAGGTACACAGGCCACACATAAAAGACCCAAGTAAACTCAACCAATTTCAATTCAAAATAGCAGTATCACTGGAGAAATAATTTGGAGAAAATCTTTATGCTAAATTGCAGATAGGCTGCAATATTGCTCTACAGGTTACAAAATGGTTCCCACACTTTAATATGGGAATCTAAGACCAATACCAAAAGTGGAGTGGTAAATGCCTTGTAACTATAAATGCAATTTTATTCTCTTATACACAACATGGACAACAATATCCGAAATGTCTGAAAAGAAGAAATGTCTCTAAATTCTCCCACCGAGGTGAACCAGGAATGGAGGGTAAACAAACATTTGAGAAAACTCAGTAAGTCCTGTTCTACCAAGTCCTGAACCATCTCTACAGTTTTAGTCCTCGGCTTGGACCTAGTAAGATTTTTGTGTTGGTAAAACGTCTGGGAATGCCTGACAGCTTGTAGACTCTACTGGTGAATGCCCTCAGCAAAACAAAATATTATTTGTGACTTGACTATCAGTAGTCAACTTGCTGCAAGTAAAATTTGCCTTATGGGTTAGTCCACATCTACAACAGTACCTAAAACATAAGTGAGATGAGGTGGAGATAGAGAGTCCTCTAGAATGTATACCCAACTCAACATCATTTACTTGATATTGTAAGAAGTTAACGGCCTTAATTAGGGTAACTACTACTACTCCTTCCTCTGTGTCTCCTCTCTGCTTGCTGTGTACAGCATCTGCAGAATTTCCCCTCTCTTTTCTCTTGTTCTTCTGATGCTATTTCTTTGGACGTTCATAATAGAACTAACAGAAACTTGCTTTCAGAAAGCCTGATTTAACCTCGTGAGGACCGCAGTGTTAAACCCCCCTAAAGACCAGGCACATTTTCATTAAATTGGCCACTGCAGCTTTAAGGCCAAGCTGCAGGACCGCAAAACACAGCACACAAGTGATTCCTCCCCCCTTTTCTCCCCACCAACAGAGCTCTCTGTTGGTGGGGTCTGATCACCCCCCCCCCCCCCAGTGTTTGTTAGTTTTTTTATTTGTGTTTGTTTATTTGTTGTTTTTTTAAATAAAAAGTGTTGTTGTTTTTTCCTGTTGTATACCCCCCTCCCCCCGCCAGCCAATCCCTGTGATCAGCTGTCATAGGCTTCAGCCTATGACAGCCGATCACCTCTGTGGCTCAGGAGGGGACAGTCGTGTCACACGGCTGTCCCCAGTACAGAGCTGCTGCTGATCGCATCGCTGTACGGTTAAGCCGTCTAACAGTCTCCCGAGCGGCAATAGCCGCTCGGAGACTGAAGAGGGGGTGAAGCTCCGCCCTCCGAGAATGAGATGTGCGCGCGATCTCATTCAAAACAGAGCCCCAGGACTTTGCGCCAATCAGCGTTAAGTGGTTCTGGGGCTGCCGCCGCGGCCACGCCCATCGGCGTGACGCGGTCGGCAAAAGGTTAAAATTCTTAATAATAGAGCTATGTACGTTGTTAAAATGGTATATAAATTGTGTTTAGAGGGATGTCTGCCCCACACTTATCCAGGAAATGTTTATTCAGGTCTTTATACTGTATATTGACAAACTGTAAAATGTACTATATGTGTTTAGGAGCATATTTCTGAGACTATCAAATTGATGTATTTAGGAGCATACTTCTGAGATTTTATTGGACATGTGAGGCAATTTATGCTCTTCATAAATAATAATCAGCTTGATTGAAACAGTTGGTCAGAATCTAATTTCACTCTTTGATTAACTGATTTTAATAAATGGTAGTAGGAATCTTTGGATTATGTAGACCTCTTGTCAGATTGTCATCATTTACATATTGTTTGTAAGCTGTCATATCTCACCAGATGCTCATCCTGCATGGCAGTCTCCAGCTAGTCAGTTCTAAACTATATTCTCAACTATATTCTTATAAATACAATGATGCCATCCTCATAATCAGACAGACACTTTAAAGCACATCGCTTGCTCTGTCATCCCTGTGGGCCACCGCTGAACTGCAAAGCTGACTGTCTGAGTTGCTGGGAAGCTGGAGAAGCAGAGCACAGCAAGCAATGGGCACAGCCAAAAAAATGCAGGTGACAGCCAGGTATGTGTATATGGCAGTGAGGGGGAGAGTGAGCACACCACCCAGCTTCCCCAGGGCATGGGCCTATGTGGCCTACCCTGAAATCCGGACCTGCCCATGCTCCGAATTCTGACTATACCAGCCTGCATGGGTGACAAAGTGTTAAAGAGGCTTGGTGGGGGTACTACATAATTTTTCTTTAAAAAAAGTATTTTGGGTGCCCAGTGTTAATGGTGGGTATAGCAGTGTCTGGTATGTAATGTGGTAGTCAGCAATAGAAGAAACCAAATTTACGTTAAGAAGGGATGGGTATTAATAGGCATAGGGTGTACAGTAGGGGCTAGATTAGATAGTAATTAGGGGTATAATTAGTGTCGGTGCAGGTAAAATCCCTAGTAGAACATTGGCAATATAGCCTATATACTACTAATGGCTTCACCCAATGCCCATATTACCCGTCACCTTTGCTGTTTATGTTATACATGCTATCACTGGGAAAAAATAATCAAAAAAATGATGTGGTGTACCACTGCTATACTACTAACATCCAGCTATATTTATCATTCAAACCTGGTGTGACAAACTCTACTCCAAAATAAACCTTTGTATAGCTGAGCTTCAGGAGTGGATGAATTATTTCTTAAACTGGGCTGACAAAACCTAGTTCTTGTCATTGGAGATCAGTGCTTGACAGAAAAGCCCCTCCAGTCTCAGGGCTGGTTCACACTAAGCGTAATCGCAAACACTTAGGACTTTTTGTAGCGATTTGCAGTAACAATTCCCCGCATGTGCCTAGCAATTTTCTATTTATGCCCAGTGATTTTGGAGTGTTTGCATTTAGTGATTCTGTAGTTGTTGTGGCAAAACAGGAAGTACACTTTGACCAGGAAGAGAACAGTTTTTGGCAAAAAATGCTTTAAAAATTGCTCTGTTCAGCAATTTTTTAAACAATTTAAAACATTTGCCTTCAAAATTGCTGCGTTTGCATTTGGAGAAAAAAAATCACATCACTCCGGTGTGAACTAGCCAATAGAAAGACATTAGCCAAACGCTTTTTTGAAACACTAGCAATTTTGTAAGCGCTCAGAAGAGCTGTTAGTATGAACCAGTCCTCAATCAGCACCACTGAGAGGCAGGAGCTGAGATCTGAATAGTTCTGATTTTGTGCCCAGTTTGGGTGTACTGAATGATGGTAAATTAAGCTTTAAGAACTCTTCCATAAGTAAAGAAGCAACTTCAGCCTACAATGCAAACTAAATGGCATAACAGTGAGACAATGAGACTTGAAGAAGGACTTGGGAATACTAGTTATTAAAAAGTTAACTAACCACATGCAAAATTAAATAAAAAAAAAGAGAGAAGGGAGGAAATGATGTCACTCAGAAATGTGAGGCTAGGCAAGGGCTGGGAAGCAGTGTTGATCGGATACCTCATTATCCTATTCGAGTTTGGTCGAATTCGGTTAGTAAACTATCCGAATTCACTCAAAGTTCGATATTCGAGTTAATCGAATATCCGATTCGACCTCGGATATCCGACATCACTATCCGAGTCTGTATTCGAGTAAAATATTCAAGCTGGCCTTAAATAGCTTTTAAAACTTGTATTGGAGGTCAATGATACATGAAACCACCTTTTTTATGAAGAAAAACATCGAGTGATTATGTGGTGACGTAGTAGTTATAAAAAAGGTAGCAAAAATAGTAAATTAACTTCATGAAAAGTGTTTGCATGAGAAGGTGTGTCCAAAATGGTTGTTGGAAGTCTTCTTTTTCTTCTTCTTCTATATCTTCTTCTTTTTCTTCTTCTTCTATATCTTCTTTTTCTTCTTCTTCTATATCTTCTTCTTCTATATCTTCTTCTTCTTCTTCTATATCTTCTTCTTCTTCTTCTATATCTTCTTCTTCTTCTTCTTCTTCTATATCTTCTTCTTCTTCTTCTATATCTTCTTCTTCTTCTTCTTCTTCTTCTATATCTTCTTCTTCTTCTTCTTCTTCTATATCTTCTTCTTCTATATCTTCTTCTTCTTCTTCTATATCTTCTTCTTCTATATCTTCTTCTTCTTCTTCTTCTTCATCTTCTTCTTCTTCTTCTTCTTCTATATCTTCTTCTTCTTCTATATCTTCTTCTTCTTCTTCTTCTTCTTCTTCTTCTTCTTCTTCTTCTTCTATATCTTCTTCTTCTTCTATATCTTCTTCTTCTTCTTCTTCTTCTTCTTCTATATCTTCTTCTTCTTCTATATCTTCTTCTTCTTCTTCTTCTTCTTCTTCTTCTTCTTCTTCTTCTTCTATATCTTCTTCTTCTTCTTCTTTTCTTCTTCTTCTTCTTCTTCTTCTTCTTCTTCTTCTTCTTCTTCTTCTTCTTCTTCTTCTTCTCTTCTTCTTCTTCTTCTTCTTCTTCTTCTTCTTCTTCTTCTTCTTCTCTTCTTCTTCTATCTCTTCTTCTCTTCTTCTTCTTCTTCTTCCTCTTCCTCTTCCTTCTTCTCTTCCTCTTCTTCTCTCTCTTCTTCTCTTCTTCTTCCTCTTCCTCTTCCTCTCCTTCCTCTCTCTTTCTCTCTCCTCTTCTCTTCCTCCTCTCTTCTCCTCTTCCTCTTCCTCTTCTTCTATATCCTCTCTTCTCTTCTTCTTCTATATCCTCTTCTTCTTCTTCTTCTTCTATATCCTCTTCTTCTTCTTCTTCTATATCCTCTTCTTCTTCTTTATCTCTCTTCTTCTTCTCTTCTTCTTCTTCTTCTTCTTCTTCTCTTCTTCTTCTTCTTCTTCTTCTTCTTCTTCTTCTTCTTCTTCTATCCTCTTCTTCTTCTTCTATATCTTCTCTTCTTCTATATCCTCTTCTTCTTCTTCTTCTTCTTCTATATCTTCTTCTTCTTCTTCTATATCCTCTTCTTCTTCTTCTATATCCTCTTCTTTTCTTCTTCTTCTATATCCGTCTTCGTTTTCTTCTTCTTCTATATCCTCTTCTTTTTCTTCTTCTTCTATATCCTCTTCTTCTTCTTCTTCTATATCTTCTTCTTCTTCTATATCTTCTTCTTCTTCTATATCCTCTGCTTCTTCTTCTTCTATATCCTTCTCGTCTTCTTCTATATCCTCTTCTTTCTTCTTCTTCTATATCCTCTTCTTTTTCTTCTTCTTCTATATCCTCTTCTTTTTCTTTCTTCTTCTTTTCTTCTTCTTCTATATCCTCTTCTTTTTCTTCTTCTTCTATATCCTCTTCTTCTTCTTCTTCTTCTTCTTCTTCTTCTTCTTCTTCTTCTTCTTCTTCTTCTTCTTCTTCTTCTTCTTCCTCTTCCTCTTCCTCTTCTTCTTCCTCTTCTTCATCTTCTTCTTCCTCTTCTTCATCCTCTTCTTCAGCCTCTTCTTCATCCTCTCTTCATCCTCTTCTTCATCCTCTTCTTCTTCTTCTTCTTCTATATCCTCTTCTTCTTCTTCTTCTTCTTCTTCTATAATATCTCTTCTTCTTCTTCTTCTTCCTCTTCCTCTTCCTCTTCCTCTTCCTCTTCTTCCTCTTCCTCTTCCTCTTCCTCCTCCTCCTCTTCCTCTTCCTCTTCCTCCTCCTCCTCCTCCTCCTCCTCCTCTTCCTCTTCCTCTT